>NC_088865.1:54625329-54925329 GCF_032884065.1 Artemia franciscana
CACCCACTAGGATTGGCAGCAAGACGGGCTTCCACTTTGTCTAGCAATGGTGAAACCGTAGCCAATATATCAGGAATTAATGATTTTCTTTTCGCTTCGTCCTTTTCGCGTAGAGGGTTTACTGCCCTTGTTGCTGAAACAGTTAACGATAACCTATTAAGCTTAAAATTTACTTATACAGGGAATAAAATTAAACTAAAATTGACTCATATTTTTTTTCTGTTATTTTGTATAGAATGTATGGTAGCAACAACTTAAGGTAAGCTCATTTAATAGGGAACTGAAATTTCTTGGGCTCTTCTTAAGGATTAAAAATAATTTAGCTGCCTTATGTACTTTTTTATGATCCTTGATACCTCGATAGCTACGAAAAGCTTCAACTAAACCTTTTCATGTAACGATTTAATCTAAAATTGTCAAATTCTCCAAAGAACAAGCTTTTAGGGAAGAAATGTCTCATGCAGCACCAGGGGTCAACAGCCTCGTATGCTATTGGTTTATTCTTTATTTATGTATTGTACAAAAATAAATAGGTATTATACATATTTTTTAAACTCAAATTACGCGAAAATTTTGAACCTATAGAATTGAATAAAAACTAGAATCAGAACCCCTCAATCCACTCTCTGTAAATCGTCTAAATCTATAGCGGAAGGTTCGTTGCATTGCACCTCGTTCCAATTGCAATCACCTTAGGATTTCCAATCTCACTGCCAAAATGAGCTATGTTCAAGCTGCGTATTGCAAAAACAAACTAAGTCGTGATTCGGTGCAAAAATTAGCTCCAGTCTTGGCTCAGTAGGAAAAAATCAAAGTGCAAAAGTCAGTGCAAAACAAACAAGTTCAAGTTCATTGCAGAAATGAGCAAAGCTGCCATTGTATGCCAGAGATATACCAAGATAGGTGATTCTTTCAGTTGGCTGAACCACAATGGGACCAGGAGTCACAGATGGGACGTGGGTCACGCCAGTTATAAATGACAAACTCATACTTCCTCATCTTAAATGTAAGACCAAGACTTACGTACGAATCTTGTAGGTTTTTAAAAATTTCAGAAAGTCGTTTTGTAGTTCGGCAGCTATTAAGGATACCATCAGCATATGACACAAGAGAAGCATTGATACAGTAAATATCTAAGAGCAGTCGCTGTTTAAAAGTTGAAATCAAAGGCTTTTTCAGCAGCAACAGAAATGACGAACGAGTTTTACCCAAGATTTTCTCAGATGCTTGAATGTAAAGTCTGGCATTAATGCTTTTCCAATCCTAAAAATTCATTGGTGAATAAAAGTCTGAGGGGGAGAATATCAATGAGGAGTCAAAACTAGGGAGTGAAGAGTCACAAGAATAAGATGATCAGAAAGCTGATAATTACATAGAACAAAAACAGTAGCAAGACTTGGCGAAAACAATGCTACAGCATGGTTTTTATCTGGAGTTGAAAATAACGATTAAACATATTTAAAATCCCAGTTATTTTTTACTGTCAGACCATCCCCAAAAATCTTCCTACTCAAATTATTACTACTCGATCTCGAAGCCAAGTTTTCCAGCAAGCAAACAGCCTGAAATTGAAGGTGAAGATCATGAATCACAGACAGTTTTGAAACAAAATTACCACTAACTTTCCATGTTAGACACTCACTAAACATTCTGGCCATCATCATTAGGGAAAATCATGGCTTTTTTGACAGTCATTTGATTACTGATTTGTGCAAGGGGCATTTCACACCAGAATTATTATGAACTCGAGTCTTTTAGTGAGCGCAGAACGTAGGTGTGGCATACCCATGGTTAGAGTAGCCACACCTAGAACATATAAGGTGCTTTGAGGAATTCATCGCTTTATGGCCGGCCTCGTGGCAGCTGAAGCGTGTGCGAGGCATGAAGTCTGGCACAAGAAACCTCTCGTAACTGATTACGATAGTCTACTTCAGAAACCGATATATGTCAGAGTTAGACTCTGAAAAATATCTGGGAAGAGCTACACTGGCTAAATTTGTAGCATTTAGGAATTAAATGTTTCAATCCGTCTTAGTCCATAGAGCTCGGAATGTTTTTCATTACTGCTCTGAACAAGGCCGGTTTTACATTAGCCACGGGGTTAGTTTTATTTTTTGAAACATTCTCAGAGTGTTCGGTCAGCAGTAGACCTTGAGCGAACGAGTTAGACTCGAAGTATGTTTTGAACATTCAGGAGAACCACACTGGCTAAATTTGTACCATTTAGAAATTAAATGTTTCAATCCGTTTTAGTCCAGAGAACTCGGAATGTTTATCATTACTGTTATGAACAAGGCCGGTTTTACATTAGCCACGGGGTTAGTTTTATTTTTTGAAACATTCTCAGCTGTTCGGTCAGCAGCAACTACTGAGCGAACAACAAGCTTCTATCATTTCTGACTGTGCCTCAGCTCAATTATTTCATTTGTGGACTCCTTACACGAGTTTTCAATGAAAGATTTATGACCTATTGGATTCAGAATGCCCGTAAGGCTGTTTTTCAACACAACTGCATTCAACAGACAGGGAACAGGAAAACTGGAACTGCATGTAAGGAAGAAGGACATAGAAAATTTACCATTACATTTTAGAAAATTTGCACTTACAGCTGATGTTGTAGCACTCCTACACTCCCACAAACCAGCTGACGGTAATCGCACTCCTACAATGGTATTGTTCTCTTTTTTTTTAACATAGAAACTTGTTTTTGCTGATTAGAGTCGCAAAAATTTATTTGCATTTGATAAGAAAATAATCGTGTTCCAGATCTCCAGCAGCTATAGTTTCTTACTGATGGGATATTTCAAAGATTTAATTTTACAGTTAACATTCTGAAATAGCTGAAAATTGATTTTAGATAATAAGACAGAAATATTTTTGGAAATGACTTGAATATGTATTTATTTAAACAAGCCCCATGCTAAAAACAAACTTGTTACAACAAGTTAGAACATGAAAAGAATCGTTTCATAAGATTATAGAAAAAAACTAAGTATATATTCAAGGGTGGTCCCAGGAGGGGAAGGGACCACCCTTCTCCTTCTGAGGAAGAAATAAAATAGAAATAGAGGTAGATATAGAAATAGACATAGACATAGAAATAGACACAGTGATAGACATAAAAATGGGCAAGGACATAGGTAGGTAGGTAGGTAAGTTTTATTTTATCCACAATACAAACATAAATAAAAAAATGACAACACTAATAAATTGTTGCAGCAAAAAGAAAGTCACATATATATATATATATATATATATATATATATATATATATATATATATATATATATATATATATATATATATATATATATATATATATACTGAAGAAAACAAGTTTCCTCAACTCTTCAGTAAGTTTCTTCAGTAAGAGCAGCATTATAACTTAAAACAATCCGAATTTATTCTGTGGACGCGTGAGGCTGCCCCTCCCTAACCCGTCAATCTTTATGCTAAAGTTCGATTTTTTGTCACAATTTCTTAAGAGAGACTCCTGAAACAAAATCGACAGTTGAGTATGAAGGAGAATTTTTTTTAGAGAATTTTGAAACTTTAGCGTAAAGAGCGAAGGATTGTGGAAGGGGCAGCCCCTCTGAAATGAAGAATAATTTTTATTTATTTTCAGTTTCAATGTTAGTACTTACTTCCAGTCAATATATATATATATATATATATATATATATATATATATATATATATATATATATATATATATATATATATATATATATATATATATATATATATATATATATATTCTTAATTTAATCTGTAGTAAAGAGTCGAAAGCCTTCAGAGTATTATTGATTACTGTATATATTTTTTTTCTTCTTTTTTTTCACATAAAAATTTGCGTGGAATTGTTTGTTGTTGAAGCTTTGAAGGGTCGCAGTTGACTTCAAATTAAAATTCCTTGTTCCCTTTTTAAGAGTAAAAGATGAATGGAATGCACCTAGTCCCCTTCCCCGAGTTTTTGCCACGTGGTTCCCTTTATCCTCCAAAGACATCAGATCAAAATTTCTAGAAACTCATTTAGTCAAAATAAACTAAAGGTCTAATATATATGCCCTCGAGGAAGATATGACCTCCACACACCCCGGGGCAAGGGACATAAAATACTAGACTTGGAATTGCTTAAATATATTTTTTATGCTGGAATTGAGAAGGAAGGGAGGAGGGCTTTTTGATGTCTTGTATGTGATTGACATACGACTCTTAGGGATCGTTCCCTGGGTCACAAAGATATTTTTTGTGACAGAAGACTGTAGGAGCTGGATAATATACTCCCCCTCCCCATAAAAAGAGACCCAAAACAGGAGCAAAATATTATTTTCCTGACCGGGTTAACTTATATCCTTCAGTCTTCAGACTCAGAGGACCAAAATTAAGAAAGAATGCGGAAAAAATATTGGTCCCCCTCACAAAAAAAGAGCCAGACAAAAGGGATAAAAAAGGCCAAAGAACTCATTCTTAGTCATTTCCATGGATGATTGGTTGTAAGAAATTGGGAGGGGGCTTGTTTAAAGTAGCCACTATAATCAAAATAGTTGAAAGTTCCAAAATATACTCACACGGGGATTGCATGAGCCTCACAGTCCTTAGATCAAGGGCAGTGAAAAATTCAAGTTTTTAATCGCTTACGCATAAGCTTTGTATTGAAACAAAAGGGGTGGTGGCTTGTTTGATATTAATTGTTTGATTGACTTGTAAGCTTCAGGAATCAGTGTATAGGTTAAAAGGATCAAATATTTTGTCATGGGAGGGGTAAAGGTCCAAGAAATAGGCAAGAAAATATTTTGACTATGATCAGTTTGGAACCTAAAGCCGTCAGCTTATGGGCCAAAAGGTTCTATTCCTCCTTCCAATGCAGGAGGAAAAGGATCCGAACAAAAAGCCAAAAAGGGACAAAAATTTCCCCCAACAACCTCGTATCAAATACAATTCGTAAAACTTGATGAGGGGGGGGGGGGCTTACTTAATTTGAAATCGTAAAACGTTATAGCTCTGTTCTAAGGGATGAAAGGGATTAGATTTCAACCAGCCTCCCTCTTGTGGCATTTTTGCAACTCACCCCCCCTTGCCGTAACCCTTCAAATTTTGGATCAAATTTTTAGATCTCCATTTTGCTTAAAACTATTTAAATTTCTAATAACTAGGCCTTCGTTTGTATAGACAGCCATAAAGCTAAGGCACTTAAAAGTTTAAATTGCCCATTGTTCGCAGTTGGGTTATAGTAGAAAAGGTGGCTATGTTTAGTCTTGGTTTTCTGATCAACTAAAAGTTAAAATTTTGAAGCTAGGAGCTGATTAGCTAGCATAAGAATTGTTCACCAGACCCTGATTCCCAGAGTTTCTCCAAGATATACTCTAGAGACAAACCACGTACCGGAGTAAATAAAAAAAACAACGTGCACTAGAGTTTTCAGATTATCTGCAATATATCGAGAATGGCTTTGAGTGAAAGTTAAAGCCTTAAGGTCAATCTCCTAGGTTGAAAGCAAATTCTATTTCCAATAACATTGAAATACGTTACGAGATTTCCTCCTTTCTCATTGGCTTAATTGCTCCTTGAGGGTTGTACCAGAATATCTAAAGACTGTTGAATTTCCCTGAACATTAAGACCGGATTTAAAGGGAATTTAGATTTTTCACATGTCTAATTGGTAACAGCTGACCATTTGAATTTGGTTGATTACAAGTCAGATAACAGTTTAGCATTTGAATTTTCACGATGGGCAGAAAAAAAAATACAAAAACAAAAAAGGGACGGGAAAACCTGAGACATTAGTAAGTTCTATCTCAACGTTATAGTAGAATGTATTACTTTTATTCATTTACAAGTTACTATTTCAAACAGTTCGTGGTAAAAAACTGTAGTAAGAAGCGACTAGGCTCAATAGTGACCAAAACTCTAAAAAACAAAGTTTTGATACAAATAGTTACATCAAAAGAATTGCATTTTAATACTAATTTTAAATATATAAGTTTCATAAAGTGTAGTTTTACCGGTCAAAAGTTACGAGCCTGAGAAAATGTGCCTTATTTTAGAAAATAGGCGGAAATACCCTCTAAAAGTCACAGAATCTTAAAAAAATCACACCATCAGAGTCAGCATATCCGAGAAACCTACTGTAGAAGTTTCAAGCCCCTATCATAAAAATGGTGGAGTTTTGTATTTTTGCCAGAAGACAGATAACGGGTGCGTATTTTTTTTTTTTTTTTTTTTCCCTCAGGGGTGATCGTATCAACCTAGTTGTCCTAGAATGTCGCAAGAGGGTTCATTCTAACGTAAATTAAAAGTTATAGTGTCCTTTTTAAGTGACCGAAAAATTGGAGAGCACCGAGACCCCCTCCAACACACATTTTTCTCCAAGGTCACCGGATCAAAATTTTGAGATAGCCATTGTGTTTAACTTAGTCAAAAACCTAATAACTATGTCTTTGGGGATGACTAAATCCACCACAGTTCCCGGGGGAGGGGCGGCAACTTATAAACTTTGACCATTGTTACACATAATAGTTGTTAATTATGAAGTGTACAGACGTTTGGGGGGGACTTTTTTTGTGTTGGGTTTAGGGTGGGTTGGGAGGGGGGGCAGGTTAAGTGGGAGGATCTTTCCATGCAGGAATTTTTCATGAGGGAAGAGAATTTCCATGAAGGGGTCGTAGGATTTTCTAGCATCATTTACAAAAAGACAATGAGAAAATTTTTTTTTTTTCAACTGGAAGTAATGATCAACATTAAAACTTAAAACGAACATAAAATATTACTTATATAAGGGGGTTCATCTCTTCCACAATACCTTGCTCTTTACGCTAAAGTATTTTTAGTAACTCTAACTAGTTATTCTACGGCCTTTGTGATTCAAGGGTCATTCTGAAAGATTTAGGACAAAATTCAAGCTTTATTGTAAAGAACGAGGTATTGACGAGGGGGCAAACCCCCTCACAATAAAAATATACAATTATATAAGTTCGTTGTATAAGCTAATTCGTAAGGTACGTATGTATATTACTAACAAAAACGTTTGTAAAAAAATAAAACAAATCTAGTTGTATTTTTAAGAAACCAAAAATTGGGAGGTAACTAGGCCTCCTCTCCCACCCCCTTTTTTTACCGAAATCGTCCGATCAAAACTATGAGAAAACCATTTAGCTTGTAATTAACATAAAAATTGCTTCTCCAGACTAAACATCCGTATGATATATGGGTAGATTATTGCAAAATATATCGTGCGAAGAGTATGTTCCGGCAGAATATGCTTCAATCTTTTGAGGATGCCAACTCCAAGTGCAACTTTGGTGGAGATAATGTCGCTATGATGCTTCTACGATAGATAAAAATCAATATGGAAGCCGAGGTACCGCAGTGATATAGCTTGTAAAATAGGTTTTTCACCAAGAGCTTTTGCTATTAAATTATCTGCAGATTTTGCAAATTTTGTTAGCAATAATGTTAGTAATATATGTATCCTTTAGATAAACGTGCATCATGTTCACGTAAACTAAATAAAGTAAAGGGCCCAGAACAGACATTTTGCTATTTATAATGTTAGATATCGTCGTATGAGTGTCTACACCAGGTAACTACTTTAACCCATGAAATACAAGGCTATCAAGCATGGACTCTTGATCATAATTATCAAGCTTTTTTTCTATTCGACCAATTCTCTCGTCCAAATTTTCAATTTGAAATCTCAGACTACCTAGTAGAGCCTGCTCAATTTTTGCAAACTATGGATTAAACTCGAGCGTGATTGAATCATAAACCTGGCTGATTATCAGTTCAGTACCTTCTTTTTTCAGTGAATTTGGATCATTAAACTTTTCAGTAACTGAAAGTAAATGAATGTAAGGAGCAACATTAAAACTTAAAACGAACAGAAATTACTCCGTATATATAGGGGCTTTTCCTCCTAACGCCCCGCTCTTTACGCTAAAGTTTGACTCTTTCTATTAACTTTATTTTTAAAACAGTAAGAAACTTTAGCGTAAAGAGTGAGGCGTTGAGGAGGAAAAGCCCCTTTCATATGCGGAGTAATTTCTGTTCGTTTTAAGCTTTAATGTTGCTCCTTACTTTCATTTAAAAAAGCTTGTTTTTTTTTTATTTAATTTCTGGACGTTTTTTAATTAATTCATGTTTTGATCTTGGCTCTCCGCACATAATAATTAAAGCAAAATTTGCACATGAAATAATTGCAATTAATCGGAATATTTTGAGAAAAAGGAGCGAGGGAGGAGGCCTAGTTGCACTCCAAGTTTTTGATCACTTAAAAAGCAACTAGAACTTTTAATTTTTTACATATGTTTTCATTGGTAAAAAATATTCGTAATTACGAATGAACTTACGCAACGAACTTCTATATCCGTATGTTTTTATTGCGTATATGAGGGGGTTCAACCCTCGTCGATACCTCGCTCTTTACATTAAAGCTTAGATTTTGTCCCAATTCCTTAAGAATGACCTCTGAATCACAAAGACCGTAGAATAAATAGTTGAAATTACTAAAAATACTTTAGCGTAAAGAGTGAGGTATAACGAGAAGGTAAACCCCTGATATGCATAATAATTTTTGTTCGTTTTAAATGCTGCTCCTTACTTTCAGTAGAAACAAACTTTTCATATTTATTTTTTCATTGTTTTTTCAAATAATGCTCGAAAATCCTGCGCCACCTTAATTGAAATTCACTTCCTCCATGAGAGGTTTATCCATGGAAATATCCTCCCATGTAACCCTCCCCCCTCAAATCTCCCCCCTAAACCCAAAAAATCCCCCTGAAAACGTCTGTACACTTCCCAGTAGCCATTGCTATATGTAAACATAGGTCAAAGTTTGTGACTTGCAGCCCCTCCCACGGGGACTGCGGGGGAGTGAGACGTCCCTAAAGACATAGTTATTAGGTTTTTCGACGATGGTGAATAAAATGGCTATCGTAGAATTTTGATCCGGTGACTTTTGGGAAAAAATGAGTGTGGGAGGGGGAGTAGGTGCCCTCCAATTTTTTGGTCACTTAAAAAGGGCACTAGAATTTTTAATTTCCATAAAAATTAGCCTTCTTGCGACATTCTAGGACCACTCAGTCGATAAGATCACCCCTGGAAAAAAAAGGAAAAACAGAAAAAAAAAAAAAAAATAAATAAACACGCATCCGTGATCTGTCTTCTGGCAAAAAAATGCGAAATTTCACATTTTTGTAGATAGGAGCTTGAAACTTCTACACTATGGTTCTTTGATACGCTGAATCTGATGGTGTTAAGATTGTATGACTTTTAGGGGGTGTTTCCCCCTATTTTCTAAAATGAGGCAAATTTTCTCAGGCTCATAACTTTCGATGGGTATAACTAGTCTTGATGAAACTTATATATTTAAAATCAGCATTAAAATGCGATTCTTTTGATGTAACTATTGGTATCAAAATTCCATTTTTTAGAGTTTCGGTTACTATTGAGCCGGGTTGCTCCTTACTACAGTTTGTTACCACGAACTGTTTGATTGGTTATATTTTCCAGCAGATGACTTCTTGTTTTCTCCAGCTGGGCTTCAGTTGTAGCTAATTGTTCGTAAATCAGGGCGATACTTGAAGACACCGAGTTAGACCCTAATTTATCTCTTGCTTCCAGGGCTTAAAAGGTCTTAGAAAAAGTTTCGTAAATTTCTGTGGTATTAGCAAGTTTATGTGGCACTTTGTATTTACAAAGTGACATATAGTGATCGTAAATTTTGTCAGTCTGTCTGTCTGTCTTTCCCTGTTTTGCTAGTTTAGGCACTTCCAGATAAGCTTGGACGATGAAATTTGGCAGGCGTATCAGGAACCAGACTAGATTAAATTAGAAATAGTCATTTTCCCAATTCGATCATCTGTGGGGAGTGGGAAGACGGTTAATTCAGAAAAAAGACCGGTTTGAAACTTGGTGGAAAAAATGAGAACAAATCCTAGATACGTGATTGACATATTCGGGACGGGTCCGCTGTATTTGGAGAAGTAGGGAGGAGGGTTAATTGTGAAAAATGAGAAAAATCAGTACCAGACAAGATTAAATTAGAAATAGTCATTTATCCGACTCGACCGTCTGTAGGGGGGGGGGGTGGAGGGACGGTTAATTCGAAAAAATGAGGTATTTTTAAGTTACGAAGGAGTGATCGAATCTTAATGAAATCTCATATTTAGAAGGATCTTGCAACTCAGATCTTTTATTTTAGATCTGGCTGAATCCAGTTTTATTGGGGGGAGTTTTGGGGGGGACCCCACAATAAGCACACATCCAAGATACGTAACCGACGTAACTGGACCAGATCCACACTCTTTGGGAGAGTTGGTATTTGTAATTTATGGACGGGTGATAAGATCTTAATGAAACTTCATATTTAGAACGATCTTGTGCTTCAGCACTCTTGTTACAAACCCTGACAAGATCCGGTGACAGTAGCCAGAGGTGGAGGGGGGAAACCAAAAATCTTGGAAAATGATTAGAGTGAAGATATCGGGATAAAACTTGGTGGGTAGAATAAGCAAATATCGTAGATACGAGATTGACGTAACTGGACGGATCCACTCTCTTTGGGGGAGTTGGGGAGGGGAAGGGTTAATTCTGACAAATTAGAAAAAATGAGGTATTTTTAACTTAGGAAAGAGTCATCAGATATCAATGAAATTTGATGTTTGGAAGGATATCGTGTCTCATAGCTCTTATTTTAAATTCCGAACGGATCCGGTGATATTGGGGGGAAACTGGAAGGGCAAAAATTATGGGAAACGCATAGAGTGGGGGGATCGGAATGAAACTTGGTGGTAAAAACCATCGTAAGTGTTAGATATGAGATTGACGCAACTGGAACAGATCTGCTCTCTTCGGGAGAGTTGGGAGGAGGAGGGTTAATTCTGAAAAATAAAAAAATAAGGTATTTTCAACTTACGAAGGAGAGATTGGACCTTATTGAAATTTGATATTTCCAAGGATATCATGTCTCAGAAAACACTTAGAGTATAGGGGTCGTGATGAAACTTGATGGTAAAAATAAGTACAAGTCCTAGAAACGGGATTGACATAGCCGGAACGGATCTGCACTCTTTAGGGGATTTGGGGGGGGGGAGGGGGAGGGTTAATTCTAAAAAATACACAAAATTAGGTGTTTTAACTTATGAAAGAGCGATCGTACCTTAATGAAATTTCATATTTAGAAGGACCTCGAAAACCAGATCCCCCATTTTAAATCCCTACCAGATCCATTGTCATTAGGGGGGGGGCGGAAATATTGGAAAACGCTTAAAGCGGAGAGATCAGGATGAAACTTGGTGGAACGAATAAGCAAACGTCCAAGATAGGTGACTGACATAACCGGCTCGGATCTGCTCTCTTTGGTGGATTGGGGGGGGGGAGTAATTCGGTAAAATTATAAAAAATGAGGTATTTGTAACTTGCGAACGGGTGTTCAGATCTTAATGAAATTTGATATTTAGAAGGATCTTGTGCTTTAAAACTCTCATTTTAAATCCCGACCGGCATTAAGCCTTTGATTTTCCTCTTAAAGCAAGCTATTGATTCTTAGAATTTTACTAGAGCTCACATCACATGAGCTCTTGGCTCTTCTTGAGCTCGTCACAAGTGCCATATGAGCTCTTAGCTCTTGTTTTTGACGAATAGTATATAAATACAAGTAGATTCAAAAATTTATTAAATACCCCTAAGAGGTTTCCTTCCTCCCTTACCTGTATTTATGACCCCAGGGCAAGATTGCCCAATGTTTATTATGTACCTTCAAGAACATATGACTTTAAATGACATTAATTTAATATTATATGCATTACTCTGTAAAGCAAAGTATATGATTACCGCGGTTCCAAACCGGGGTAATCAGTCATTTATGAACGAGCCTATAAATCGTCAACTATATAAAATGTTGGGGAAAAACCAAAATATTCTAAGATACGGCACTATTGGGAATAAAATGAGATCCCGTGGAACTAAAATGGACGAATATCCTACAACTTTAGATAAAAAAAATAATGTTCGTATATTTTATAGGCCTACAATCGGCGTTTCTTTACTTTTAAGAGCCAATAATGTTTAAAATAATGTGTTAAAGAATAACGTTCTTTTTTTAAAATAATATTCATACATTTTATAGGCCTACAATCGTTATTTCTTTACCTTTAAAGGCCGACAATGTTTAAAATAATGTGTTTTTAAGAATAATGTTCTTTTTAAGAATAACTTTCTTTTTAAAAATAATGTTCATACATTTTAAAGGCCTACAATCAGTGTTTCTTTACTTTTAAAGGCCAATAATGTTTAAAATAATGTGTCTTTAAGAATATTGTTCTTTTTAAAAATAAAGTTCATACACTTTATAGGCGTACAATCGGTGTTTCTTTACTTTTAAAGGCCAATAATGTTTAAAATGATGTGTTTTTAAGAATAATGTTCTTTTTAAGAATAATTTTCTTTTTAAAAATAACGTTCATACATTTTATAGGTCTACAATCGGTGTTTCTTTACTTTTAAAGGCCCATAATGTTTAAAATGATGTGTTTTTAAGAATAATGTTCTTTTTAAAAATAATGTTCATACATTTTATAGGCCTACAATCGGTGTTTCTTTACTTTTAAAGGCCAATAATTTTATCTGCTTTGTAACAGCCGTGTAACCTAACAAATTCCCATTCGTATGAGGTGTTAAAAATGATATTGCCTCAAGGTGTTGTTGCCAATTATACATGTTTTCAACTTCCTTTTAAATCTGGTCGTAATAATAAGGAGATGTCAACATTCTTAATGATATTCTGGCAAACCCCTTAAGGAGTGCTTAAGCCAATGAGAAAGGAGAAAATCTTGAATACTAAGAATTATTGCTAAAAATCATCTCTCATAACTACAAACTTAAGAATCTTTGGGATTATTAATCAGTATAAGATCTACAAAATGACACAAAAATCAAGGCTGTATGATTAGTACAACTCTTTTAAATAGTAAAGGAAGAATATCTTAAATGGCAAATTTTAAAGGAAACTGATGATAATAAAAAAACAAATTCACGGCCAAAAATTTTGAAATCTTGTGGCAAATCGAGAGGCTACTTTACAATTCTCTACATCTTCCAAAAGTAATTTTATTACTACTTTTAAAAATTAGAGGTGTCCCCACTAATTAATTTTTTATGAAGCTCTAAAGAATAAAAATGCAAATTTGTTCGGCCTATTCATGTTAAAGCTTTCAATGAAGCCACAATAATTTTTTCATCAAAGAATCTGCTCGTGTCTGCTGTTAATACGCATTTCACTGCTATATGAAAATAGCATTGGCTTCAAACCTCGGAGATTGACCTTAAGGGAGTCTTATGGCGGGGTTATGTGAAAGTCTTTATATTGGGAAGGGGCCACAGGTAGAACGAAATACACTGTGTATCTTTGTTGTCAGTGTTCCACATCGTCTATATCTTAAGAACAGCTTATGGTTTGAAGGTAAAACTCAAATATGCTAAGGAGGAAGGGAGATGACGGAATAAAGAAAGCTCAACTTCTATTTCAGAGGGAAGAAGAATGGGATAAAAAGTTTCGCCTCTAAACTGTTAAAAGACTTTTTTCACATAGGCTATTATGGTGCTTATAATCTATGCGAAGTTAAATAGTGAGAAAAAAAAACACTTTTCCTGGTTTTCAAATGTTGCTGAGGTATGTATAGGTAGAGAGGATGGGATAGAGTAGGTAGAGAGGTATGTATGGGTACAGCTACATCAGAGGACAAGATGATAACAGCCTGGTTATCAAAATTTCTCTTTACAAAATCTTTGGTAGAGCTTTGGGGCTGGAGTTAAGGTATTGAGATTACCTAGTAGAAACTAGAGGAAAGACCAGGGGCAATTTTGTGATAAGGAGGGCAGCTAAAAATCTTATCTCTCTGACCTACCTATACATTTTTGCACTGTAAGCCTCGATGGAAATTGTTTCACGCCTTAGTTTTGAGGTAAAGCAATTAACATTAAAACAAATTTACAAATATTTTTAATACTAGCCAAAAATAGAATAATGTCACTTAAAAGAGAAACAAAAAATAGTTAGAACGAAGCGTTTTCGAAAAAGGACTTAACATATACTGCTACAGATTAACAAAATGAGCCCTAAAACGAACAAAAATTAAAGTGAAGGATTCAGTTAAACCAACAAAAATTACCACAGACGGGAATAGGCTGACAGCTCCCTAAGCCTTCGCAAGCTTTATTTATTTTCTACTTGAAACGATCTGCATGTCAAGCAGTGTTTGTTTTATTTGTCATAATATCAACAACAGGACTGCGAGAAAATTTACCATATTAGTTACGCAATTCACCCATTGTTTACACACATTATTTGTTATCGGGGAAGGGGGATCGTGTTAAGCCTATGGTGTCCTTAAGGATCAAGAAAATTCCGGTGAAACATTCAAGGAATGTTGAGGGGAGTATTGAACAAAATTTAAAAATACTATATCCGTGCAGGATGTAAAAAGGGCGAATCTTAAGAATGGTTTTGGGTTTTAAGTGGGGATTCTTAGGAATAACGAGGGGGGGATAAATTGACTAACAATGCTGTATGTGCGCGATACTACTACTACTATTACTTTTACTATCACTGCTGTTACTGCTACTATGACTGCTACTTCTATTGTGACTGCTACTCAGGCTAGGTCTATTAAGGTAAAAAAAAAAAAAAAATAGAAAATGGTTAGGGGAATATTGAATTAAATCAAAACACCTCTTGCACTCATTCTCTCAAAAGAGTACAGAAACAATGTCCATGGAACGGCTTAGAGCATTAAATTGAAACTTTCAGGGCATGTTAAGGAGGATGTTGAACTGACCCTAAAGGCACTATGTGAATATTGCTACTACTGCTGCAACTGGTACTACTGCTATTACTACTAAAACTACTGCTACAGCTAATTATACAAGTAAGACTAATATTACAACCACTATTGAAGCTAAATATGACAAGGGGAAAGTTTAAGGGAATATTGAGCTAAATCAAAACAGATTATGTTGATGTAGATTATCGAAAGGGCGAAACAATTGTATTTATTTAAAACTTTAAATATTGAGCTGAAACTTTCATGACATGATTGTCGGGATGTTGAATCAACCAAAAGGTTAACATATTCATACTACTGCTATTACTACTCATACTACTGCTGCAACTAGTTCTCCAAGTAAAACTAATACTACAACCACAATTGAAGCTAAATGTGACTAGGGGAAAGCTTAAGGGAATGTTAAACTAAATCAAAACAGATTATGTCGATGTAGGTTATCGAAAGAGCAAAACAATTATATTCATTTAAAAATTTAGAATATTGAGCTGAAACTTTCAAGACATGATTATCGGGATGTTGAATCAACCAAAATGTTAGTATATTCATACTACTACTACTACTTCTTCTGCTGTTACTAATACTACTACTAAGGCTAAGGGTATTAAAGAGCAAATTTATTGAAGTTTTAAGGAAGACCTAGAATTTAACCGAAACACTATGTATATGCGTGCTGTAAAAACGGCGTATCAGCGTTATCTAAGGAATGGTCATGAACATTAAGTTGAAACTTTCAGGGCATGTTGAGTTGGATGATGAGCTAAAAAAATTATTTGTGCATGCTTTTACTTCCACCAGTATTGGCAGTAGTGCTACTTCCAATGCTTCTGCTACTACTTTTACTAAGACTAATAGCGTTAACGTGACAACTTTTAGGAATTGTTGTTGGGCATGTTGGACTAAATCAAAACTAACTATGTGCATGCAGCCTATCAAAACGGTGTATCAGCAATATCTCAGAAATGGCTTAAAGTATTAAATTAAAACTATCAGGACATGCTGGGGAGACATTAACTAACAAAAATGGCACAATGTAAATACTACTGCTAATTCCACTACTGATACCACTACTACTACTCCCAATGATCCTACAATTACTTTTCCCGCTGCAACTACTGCTATTGCTAATGCTAAGGGACATGCTAGGTGACACTCCCATGGAGTAGAGGGGGTTGTGTCGAACTAAATCAAAACACATTATGTGTCTCTAGGTTGATAAAAAGGTAGATCCGCGATGTCTCAGGAATGGCTAACCATATTAAGTAAAAACTGTCAGGGCATGTTGATTGGGAACTTGAACTAAACCAAAATGCCTTTTGTAAATCCAGAGTTGTCAAAAGCGCGTATCTGCAATTCCTCCAGAAAGCTTAAGGAAATCAAGCTGAAACTTGCAGGGCATCCGGATGATTGAATAATATTTGCTTATACTCCCATAAGTAAGAACTCTTCCAGCCTCCTAGAATCCCTAATATCATACAGATTTCACCCCATATTTTTGAAAATTTTTGTCTCTATCTATCGATCCAAAGCATTATAGCAACTAATGTCAAAAATTGTCCCAAAATTTTCACTAACAGAAAAATAGTAAGCCAAAACTGGATTCTTGTGAAAAAAAAAACAGTAATAATTTAAAATATTATTTTCTTAACCAATAAAAAGAAATATGCCAATTGAGAGCGAAACGAGATTATTGAAATTTTTACCCACAAAAGAAGTGTTTCAAAGAAATATAAAAAGCTACAGTAAGCCGATGATGAGTAAATATAAGATCAAATAATTTTTCATAGCGCACAACTACCATAAATCACCATTAATAAATACATTTTTCTCAAAACTTCCAGAACTTAAAACTCAAAATAAATCGAAACTTACACAAAGAGGAGTAGGGCAAACGCTTCCCTTCCCCTCCGTTCATTTTGAAGACCAGAATTTAATCTGTACTTACTGAAAACACAACGCATACTAAGTTTCTTGTGTTTTTAACTGAAATTTTTATGACTTTCAGAAACGAATATGAGTATACCCACAATTATTGAATACAGTCATTATATATTAAGCTGTCAAACATCCTTTTTTCAGTAATATGAGCTTGGCTCGTATTTATTGTAATTTCTGTTAGTTCTTTATTCGATTTGCTTTTTGATTGTCATTTACGGCAGTTTTACGCTTGGTAGTTGAAAATTATGTGAGTTTATTTCTGCTCATTTTTGGCCAAATGTGGCTATTAAATTTCCTTTGAAAAACTATTTTTGTGGAAATTTCGATTTTTAGTTATTTATGCTTAAGATGTAATATACTAAAAAGAGTGTTTGCTGTACTTGTCATACTCGTTGAACAAATTTTTAAGACTAAAAATTTGAAAAATAAAACATCTCTACAAATAAAAATGATCCATAAAATAATTAAAACAGAAGAAAAACAAAAAAGAAGTAAAAAAATCAATTACTTACGCTCCTTAATGTCATCGAATAGTTCTGCCAATTCGTCGGCTTGTGCTTGTTCCCAGTCTGAGGAAGGCATTAAATTGCACTGTTTTGATACGAATCTTGCAATAGCATTTGATTGGGCTAACTGTTTGCCATCAGCTTCGAGATAGGGCAGTTGTCCAAATGGCGCTTCTAAAAAAAACACACTAAGTTCTGTAAAAAAGAGATAAAATGCATTTCTCAACTTAAAATCTGGGTAGATGTGTGATATCTAAAACAGGTATTTCATATGAAAGTACCGGTAGCCTGGCGGCTTCACCACCGGTCTCTGGCATGGCTACGTGGTAAGCTTGTATATAAATGATTCAAGTCGTCACTCGTCTCTTAACCACTGAAAATGTGAACTTCTTCGTGATGTCATGGCATCACCATCGGTTTGATACACCCACCCAGGGAAAAATACGAATTCTTCCTTAAAGTTGTTACCTATTGAGATCATTTTTGTGGCCAAAAACGTCAATTTGTAATAAAATTATCCAGTGTCTTACAGATTATTCGCTTGATTTTGTCATGTTTAATGGTTCAAAAATTTCTCTTCTTTCAACGAATTATTATTTTGAATAATTTTAATATTTGTGACAATTTTTCATTTTTTCAGTGTTATATAAAGTTAACGATATAAAATATAGGAAATCCTTGCTATGAAGCACGTAATACTTTATCAAACAGTTCGTGGTAACGAACTGTAGTAAGGAGCGACCCGGCTCAATAGTAACCAAAACTCTAAAAAATAGAATTTTGATGCCAATACATACATCAAAAGAATCGCATTTTAATGCTGATTTTAAATATATAAGTTTCATCAAGTTTAGTCTTACCCATCAAAAGTTACGAGCCTGAGAAAATTTGCGTTATTTTAGAAAATAGGGGGAAACGCCCCCTAGAAGTCATAGAATCTTTACGAAAATCACACCATCAGATTCACCATATCAGAGAACCCTACTGTAGAAGTTTCAAGCTCCTATCTACAAAAATGTGGAAAATTGTATTTTTTGCCAGAAGGCAGATCACGGATGCGTGTTTATTTGTTTTTTTGTTTTTTTGTTTTTTTGCTTTTTTTTTCTTTTTCCCAGGGGTGATCGTATCGACCCAGTTGTCCTAGAATGTTGCAAGAGGGCTCATTTTAACGGAAATGAAAAGTTCTAGTGCCCTTTTTAAGTGACCAAAAAAATTGGAGGGCACCTAGGCCCCCTCCCAAGCTAATTATTTTACCAAAGTCAACAAATCAAAATTCTGAGATAGCCATTTTATTCAGCGTAGTCGAAAAACCTTATAACTATGTCTTTGGGGACGACTTACTCCCCCACAGTCCCCGTGGGAGGGGCAACAAGTTACAAACTTTGACCAGTGCTTACATATAGTAATGGTTATTGGGAAGTGTACAGGCGTTTTCAGGAGGATTTTTCTGGTTGGGGGAGGGGTTGAGAAGAGGGGGATATGCTGGGGGAACTTTCCATCGATAGTTTGTCATGGCGGAAGAAAATCTCCGTGAAGGGAGCGCAGGATTTACTAGCATTATTTAAAAAAAATGAAAAAATAAATATGAAAAAGTTCTTTCAGCTGGAAGTAAGGAGCAGCATTAAAACTTAAAATAAACAGAAATTATTACCCATTTGAGGGGCTCACCTCCTCCTAATACCTGGCTCTTTACGCTAAAGTATTTTTAGTAATTTCAACTATTTATTCTACAGCTTTTGTGATTCTGGGGTCATTCTTAATGAATTGGGACAAAATTTAAGCTTTAATGTAAAGAGCGAGGATCTGACAAGGGGGGAACCCCCTCATATATGTAATAAAAATATGAGAATACAAAAGTTCTTTACTTAAGCTAATTTATAAGTTACGTAAATCTTTTACTAATAAAAATATTCGTAAAAAATCAAAAATTCTAGTTGCCTTTTTAATTAACCAAAAAACCGGAGGGCAACTAGGCTTCCTCCCCCGCTCTTTTTTTCTCAAAATCATTCGATCAAATTTATGAGAAAGCCATTTAGCCAAAAAAAAAATGCAAATTTTGTTTTAATTATTCCTCTGCGGAGAGCCAAAATCAAAACATGCATTGATTCAAAAATGTCCAGAAATTAAATAAAAAAAACAAGTTTTTTTTAACTGAAAGTAAGGAGCGACATTAAAACTTAAAACGACCAGGAATTACTTCGTATATGAAAGAGGCTGCTTCCTCATCAACGCCCCGCTCTTTACGCTAAAGTTTTTTACTGTTTTAAAAAGAAGAATTGAGAGAAAGAGTCAAATGGAGAAATTCCTTCTCCATTTCTCCAAATGGAGAAAATCCTTCAATTCTCACATTTTCAGGTAACCTTTGGCATAGTCGTTTTTGACTTGAAATATTGGTTCGAAGGGATCCCTTAGGTTACAAGACATCCCATAATTTAAAGGACGTGGAAGGCGTTCTTCAACAACTTCATTGGGATCTTAAAAGTACATCTTGCCGTATGAATGTGGCTCAAAATTACCGTCAGGGCGTTTTTGATGGGTGTGGCACTAAATTTGTTTTATGTAAGGTTTATAAATTTATTATAAACCTGTAAGTGTAATAAGAATTTGTAAGGTTTTTTAATTGTTGTAGTCCCTAGTTAAAATATATACAATTATTTTTGCAATTACGCTCTTTCTGCAATTTAATGTCTTTTCATACTGTATCTTTTAAAGATATTTGATTATTAAAGCTAATTTTTCTTAAATTGAGGCTCTTAACGAATTTTCTCAGAATTCTGATCTATCTACATCGTATTTATTTTATGCGAGAATATCAAAGACACCAATTTTCTCGAAAAATATGGACCGGTTTTCGAGAAAAATAAACTATTATTGTTCGCTATATATATATATATATATATATATATATATATATATATATATATATATATATATATATATATATATATATATATATATATATATATATATATATATATATATATATATAATAAAAGTAATAATAATAGTAATAATAATAATAATAATAATAATAATAATAATAATAATTGGCAGTCCCTTCCTTAACTTTTATTTGCCTTTTCGGGATAAAATTAAAAAAAACAAGTTTTTTTTAAATGAAAGTAAGGAGCAACATTAAAACTTAAAACGAACAGAAATTGCTCCGTACACAAAAGGGGCTTTTCCTCCTCAACGCCTTGCTCTTTACGCTAAAGTTTGACTCTTTCTCTTAACTCTATTTTTAAAACAGTAAGAAACTTTAGCGTAAAGAGCGGGGCGTTGAGGAGGAAAAGCCTCTTTCATATACGGAGTAATTTCTGTTCGTTTTAAATTTTAATGTTGCTCCTTACTTTCATTTAAAAAAAAACTTGTTTTTTTATTTAATTTCTGGACGTTATTGAATTAATGCATGTTTTGATCTTGGCTCTCCGCACATAAATAATTAAAACGAAACTTGCATATTAATTAATTGCAATTAATCGGAAGATTTTGAGAAACAAGGAGCCAGGGAGGAGGCCTAGTTGCCCTCAAAGTTTTTGATTACTTAACAAAGCAACTAGAACTTTTAATTTTTTTACAAACGTTTTCATTGGTAAAAAATATACGTAACTTACGAATTAACTTACGTAACGAACTTCTATATTCGTATGTTTTTATCGCGTATATGAGGGGGTTCAACCCTCGTCAATACCTCGCTCTTTACACTAAAGCTTAGATTTTGTCACAATTCTTTAAGAATGACCTCTGAATCACAAAGGGTGTAGAATAAATAATTGTAATTACTAAAAATGCTTTAGCGTAAAGAGTGAGGTATAACGAGGAGGTAAACCCCTCATATGCGCAATAATTTTTGTTCGTTTTAAGTTTTAATGCTGCTCCTTACTTTCAGTAGAAAAACTTTAAAAAAATTTTTCATTGTTTTTTTTTCAAATAATTTTAAAGAATCCTGCGCCCCCTACATTAAAATTTTCTTCCCCCATGAGAAGTTTCTCCTTGGAAAAATCCTCCCACGTAATCACCCCCTCTAAACTCTCTCCCCTAAACCAAAAAAATCCCCCCGAAAACGTCTGTACACTTCCCAGTAATCATTACTATATGTAAACACAGGTCAAAGTTTGTAACTTGCAGCCCCTCCCACGAGGACTGCGGGGGAGTAAGTCGTCCCTAAAGACATAGTTATTAGGTTTTTCAACTATTGTTAATAAAATGGCTATCTAAAAATTTTGATTCGGTGGCTTTTGGGAAAAAATTAGCGTGGGAGGGGGCCTAGGTGCCCTCCAATTTTTTTGGTCACTTAAAAGGGGCACTAAAACTTTTAATTTCCGTTATAATGAACCCTCTCACGACATTCTAGGACCATTCAGTTGATACGATCACCCCTGGAAAAAAAAAACAAACAAAAAACAAATAAACACGCATCCGTGATCTGTCTTCTGGCAAAAAATGCGAAATTCCACATTTTTATAGATAGGAGATTGAAACTTCTACAATAAGGTTCTCTGATACGCTGAATCTGATGGTGTGATCTTCGTTAAGAGTGTATGACTTTTAGGGGGTGGTTCCCCCTATTTTCTAAAATGAGGCAAATTTTCTCAGGCTCGTAACTTTTGACGGGTAAGACTAAACTTGATGAAACTTATATATTTAAAATCAGCATTAAAATTTAATTCTTTTGATGTAACTGTTGGTATCAAAATTCCATTTTTTAGAGTTTCGGTTACTATTGAGCCGGGTCGCTCCTTGCTACAGTTCGTTACCACGGACTGTTTGATCCAATTTTAGGTAAAAATGAATTCTCTCATCTAATGCACTTTCAGAATTGAAAAAATCTTTTTCAATAAATTCTTTGAATCTGGTAATCAACAGTGTCGTTAATCTAATCTCATATTCAACCTGAGTTTTCAAATATTTTTCTAATTGCAAAATTTCTTTTGTTATTTAACGCGTGGGAAAAATTTACAAGGGGCAATGTCGTGCTATTTTCTGGGGGGATTTACATGTTTTGGATATTCAACTAATGGGTTAGTTAAATGCAAATTCTGCCATGCAACAAATATCAAAAACTATATATATATACATATATTTTAAAATAACATCTCTCAATTTAGTACTTAAAACTTTTGTTAACTTGTTGTCCGTCCAAATTTTTCAAATACTTTTGCAAATTTAAAATACTATCGTTATTTTTCGTACGCCCGAAATTTTCCAAGAATGGATTGTTGGGCAGGTTTTCTGCAAGGGGAATTTTTTTAGGGGAGGAGGCATTCTGTGAGGAAGACTTTTCCATGTTAAAATCAATTTGATTTGAATATGTTTTTCTGACACTTTGTATGTAATATCAGAATAAACAAAATAGGTAACTTATGCAAATGTAAGGTAATGGGTTGTAAGGTAAGGTAATTAATCCGGCATGGGATTAAATCGATGCACGGGGTTTCATCTATTTAGTTCGTTTTCGTTCTGTTCGATTTACGGACTCGATTTTCCTACGAAAGGGAACTGTAAAGGGGAGGGAGGGAGGTCCGCGGAGGATTTTCTGTTTTTATGGAATCCTTCAATGGAAGAAATTGTCCAAGTGGGAGTTCAAAAATTAATTTTAATTTAAAAACACGTTTTTTATTAATACGTAGGGAGAATATTCCGCCGGAGGAGAAGATTTTCTGCGAAGGAGGAGTTTTCTGTAGAATAGATATTTCTGAGGGAGGATTTCCTTTGAAATTCCTCCATCTAACAAGAAAATCCAAAAGCTGGTTGTAATAACCTTTCATTGGACAGTGGGATGCTATGTAAATAGCTTTTCATTGATTATAAACCGATGGGACTGTCCAAAAAACCTTGTAATACAATTTGGCTCTATTTGGGCCAGAAAGCTATTTATTGTTAGAAAAACTGTTATTATAAGCTTTAACACCAAATCTTTATAAATTTGGTAATGTGCAATCGTCTGCGATTTCACTCTTTGTTTACCCTAAGGGGTAGTAGAACTGTAACTATTCGTTCGATTTTCCCGATTCCACTGCTTCTGTATTCATTGTTCTGTTTCCCGATGTTCTACAGCCAATAAACCGATAAAATCACTGGTAAAAGAAAGATTATACAAAGATACATCTCTTACTTGATTTATTGCAAAAAACAAGCAGTGAAAATTCCCTAATATTTTTAGAAAAATCCCCCAAAAATCCATGAAAAAAAAAACAGAAAAAAGGCTTTATCCAATCTCACTCTTTTTTTTTATTATTCCTAAATTGGCAGCACCAGGTACTTTTAATTACATATTACTAGTATTTATTCTTCTCCATAATGAGGTTACAAACGCCTGTTGAATACTCTTTTGAAGGAGGTGACAGATAAAGTTATAGAAGAAAAAGCTCCCTAGGAAGTCACTAAACTTCATAGCCTTCGAATAAGGTACTTCATAATTATAGAATTCACTATATTTGAATGACTCATTTAAATTCATTTGGATTGTAAGCTAAATCTATGCGCTTAGTTTCAATGATTATGTTTTGGTCGAGCCTGGTTCACTTACCTAGAGATAGGTTGCTTAAATTAGTTATGAAGATTAAAGTAGCAGATTAAGTAGTGAGATAGAAGAGCAAATTAAACTAGTGTATGTAGAGGAGTTTTACTTGAGACTGAACCTACCATGGAGAGTGTTGAAATTTTGGCTGCAGATGCGAGAAAATTGAGTGCCATTGCGTAGACGGCACTGGAATCTTCATTTACTTATAAAGGTAAGTCAATAAAAGTAGATATCAGATATAAGTATTTGGAATATATGCTCAAAGCATATTGGAACTGGACCAACCACATTAAGTTGATGATTTTTCGCGGAAAAGGAGGTGCATGTGCTCTACTAGGGCAAAAACACATAATTGGTACACATAAGAATATGGAGATGCACAAGTACCTCTTTATGAAGAAGGCTCTAACAGTTGCCCATTATGGCTCCGATTGTGGGGTGCCCCTATAGTGAAACAATTGGAGTCTCAGCAGTATATGTATTTAAAAAGTTGTTGGCTTGAATAATTATTTTAGTAGCTTGGCTCTTAGAGGTGACCCGGGTTTACCGAATTGGCGTCATAAGAGGATTATACAGATGACCGAGTTTTGGTTACATGTATTACAGTTGCCAGATAGCCGTCTGGTGAAGGCGGCTTATAACGAGATGTTGAAATTTACCAGAAGTGTAACATGGCCTAACAGGTTTGAGCCCTACTGTATAAAGCTGGTTTGTCATGAACATGGTGTGAAGGCCAGGGTCCTGATTGCAAACCTGATGATTTCCTTTTATGGCTGGATTTCCGGCTTAGGGACCAGGTAATCCAGGTTTGCCTTACTGATGTTGAGAAGTCAGTTACTCTAAGGTTTTATAAGTAGATTAAATTAGTGTATGTAAAGCAGTTTTACTTGAGACTGAACCTACCGTGGATTTGAAATGTTGGATGAATTTGAAATGTAGACTGAACCTACCGTGGATTTGAAATGTTGGCTGCAGGTGAGAGCAAATTGTATGCCATTGCTTAGTAATGAAGGCTGAAGGGCTACGAAACGCAGATGAGCACCGCCGGTTTGGACCTTAAGGGTCCTCCAAAGTGGAGTGGCGGCCATTTGTAAAGACTGAAAGCACGAATTGCTAACCACCAGGGGATTGCGGTGGAAGCGGGCCCTTTCGACGAGTCATTTCTAAAGTAACATTCTCAAATTACACAGGTATCAAGCCCGTATTATTGCATATGCGTCGCAACACATATAGAAAGTATTAGAATGACAGGCTTAGTTTCATAGTTCAAGTTCAAAATTTTGTATTTTAATATTTACGAACAAATAAAAAAAAAATAATAACGTTTTCGAGCTTGAAAAAAAAGTTATGAAGGTCCGTGGTTGCGCAAAAGTCTTCGTAACTAATTGCCCGTTAAATTAAAAGCTTGATTAAATCCATTATAAATAAACCCAAATCAATAACCTATTAAATAGCAATGAAATATAGATTAATAATTATAATGATGAAAAAAATAACTGAAGTCAAAATAGTGATAGATAAATAAAAATCTAAAGCAAAAAATAATAATGGTAAATACTTGATGGTTCAACTCTCCACAAAGAAACACGATAAACTGTGAAAACTACTTTAAAGTAATAGAAAAATACTTACTTCTATCATTACTAATAGCGCATCCCTTTACTCCCCCCAATGGAAAAAATGTATAGCCCAAAATAAACATACTACTAGGATTTTCAAAAAGAGTATAAATAAGTTGGGCAAGATATTTTTCTATCAGAAAGGGGTAGGGGGCTTAAAGTAAAGTAGTGGACTCATACAAATGGTTTAGTTACATGTTTTAGAATTCTTTAACCTAATTTTTTAGAATTTTTCAGTATTTTGCTATTGAATCCCTCCTCCTCAGAGGGGGGGGGATACACCAACAACCATCGAAAAACGCATTAGAAATTTGGGTAAAATTCTAGTTAATTGACTTCTTGCTATCCGAGGAAGGGTTTAGGTTAGGAAAATGAAACTTTCAGGGATGAATCTACAGACGAAAGTATGTCTCGGGAAGGTATTTTGAAGCAACTACCTCCACTCCTTCTCCCTCTAGATGGCCCTGACCTTTGATGACCTTTAAAAATATGTGTGTTATAAAAGTGAAACTTTGCAAAATAGATCTTCTGCTTAATTGAAGTACAACAAAATTGTTTTCAGCTTCATAACTTTGCTCGATTTCATTTTATAAGGTTTTAAAGGTATGCAAATACATTTCCTAAATTTTGAAAAAGAAACATTAATATGGCTCAAAATTCTACTCAAATAACAGGAATTGCATTTTCAGAACTAAAGGCAGCTACAAAAAGCAACTAGTAACTGAAAATTAAGGTAAAATGTTGTTTTGTCAAAATTTCAGTAGGTATAGACCTGTCATGTAGGCAAATTTCAGTGCCCTCTAGAGGGAGAAGGTATGGAGGTGGGTACTTCAAAATACCTTCCCATGACATACTTTAGCCCGTACACCCATCCCTGAAAGTTTCATTTTCCTAACCTAAACCCTTTCCAAGATAACAAGAAAACAATTAACTAGAATTTTACCGAAATTTGTTTTATATCCATTTTTATTACGTTTTTACAAGTAAGACAAACATTTTGGGGGGATGGAGGTTCAAGCCCCCTAACCCCTCCGGCACGGGCTTAAATGGATTATTAGTATCATTTATAAGACAAAGGAGCTTACTAGGTTTAAGTGCTGGCCATTCCGAAAATTCAACTCTAACATCTTCGTACTGTATATTTCCATGGACAAAAATAAGACGAATATGCTCTGCTTTTCCTCTCAAGTTAAAATATATAAGCTTATAATTTTTGGCCATCTTCTTCAATCGTTTACTTCCAGGTAACTAATTCTTATCGACTAAGTTTTCAGCATTTGAACCTCGCCCCTGGGAACATGAACTATAAAATTGTGCAAAGTCAACATGATACAGCAAGATAACAAATAAAAACTAAACGACACAGTCATGTCTGTGCATCTATTTTCTTATGATATTTAAAATTTGGTAAAGATGGTACTGAAAAGTATAATTCCCATACCTTTTTGGGGTTAAATTGGTTTGAAGGCCGTAACAACCAAATCTATAGTGTATGGGAAAGGAGGGGTGTACGGCTTCTTAGCACCCGTTTGATAATTTTCCTTTGAGGTTGTGACTGTCCACCAAAGACTTATAAAAAAACTATATAATTGTATAAGTACTTATTGTAAAACTATATAAAATTATAGATTTTAGCTAAATTATAAAATTGTAGAGAATGGAAATTTGAAAATAAAGATAAATTAAAAAAAACTTGAATAAGAAGATTGCAATAGCAACACCTAAGTAGACATAAAAGTGGGCTCTATGTATTTTTATGGCACTTGGTATTAACCAAGTAACATATAGCAATCGCCAATTCTGTCGGTCTGTCTGTCGTTCTGTCGGTCCCGGTTTTGCTACTTTAGGCACTTCCAGGTAAGCTAGGACGATGAAATTTGGCAGGCGTATCAGGGACGGGACCAGCTTAAATTAGAAATAGTCGTTTTCCCAATTTGACCATCTGGGGGGGGAGTCGGGGGCCGGTTAATTTGGAAAAAATAGAGAAATTGAAGTATTTTTAACTTACGAACTTTTGATCAGATCTTAATGAAATTTGATGTTTGGAAGGATATCGTGTCTCAGAGCTGTTATTTTAAATCCCGACCGGATCTGGTGACATTGGGGGGATATGGGGGAGAACCTAAAATCTTGGAAAACACTTAGAGTGGAGGGATCGGGATGAAACTTGGTGGGAAAAATAAGCACAAGTTTTAGATACATGATTGACATAACCGGAACGGATCCGCTCTCTTTGGGGTAGTCGGGGGAGGGGTTAATTCTGAAAAATTAGAAAAAAGAGGTATTTTTAACTTACAAACGGGTGATCGGATCTCAATGAAATTTGATATTTAGAAGGATATCTTGTCTCAAAGCTCTTATTCTAAATCCTTACCGGATCTGGCGACATTGGGGGAGGTTTGGGGTGGGGAACCTAAAATCATGGAAAACGCTTAGATTGGAGGGATCGGGATGAAACTTGGTGGGAAAAATAAGACCAGAAGTCTTACATACGTGATTTACATAATTGGAACGGATCCGCTCTATTGGGGAGGGGATAATTCTGAAAAATGAGAAAAAATTACGTATTTTTAACTTACGAAGGAGTGATCAGATCTTCATGAAACTTCATATTTAGGACCTCGTAACTCAGATCTCTTATTTTAAATCTCAACCGGATCAAGCGTAATTTGGTGGGGGGCAGTTGGGGGGACCGGAAATCTTAAAAAATACTTAAAGCGGTGAGATCAGGATAAAACTGGATGGGAAGAATAGAAACCTGTCTAAGATACGTGACTGACATAACCGAACCGGATCTGCTCTCTTTGGTGGAATTGGGGGGGGGGGGTAATTTTGAACATTGAGGTATTTCTAACCAGTGCTGCAACAACTACTCCAAATTTTTACTTAAGTATCAAGTATTAAGTACTCATTTGTTTTTAGTTAAATATCATGTAATAAGTATTTTCCAAATTCTTATTTAAGTATCAAATATCAAGTACTTGCCAAAATTGTACTTAAGTATTACTTCAAGTACTACTTCAAGTATTTATTCTATGTATATATATATATATATATATATATATATATATATATATATATATATATATATATATATATATATATATATATATATATATATATAAGTAGATAATTAAATAAAAAAAAACAAGTTTTTTTAACTGAAAGTAAGGAGCGACATTAAAACTTAAAACGCACAGAAATTACTTCGTATATGAAAGAGGCTGCTTCCTCATCAACGCCCCGCTCTTTACGCTAATGTTTGACTCTTTCTCTCAATTCTTCTTTTTAAAACAGTAAAAAACTTTAGCGTAAAGAGCGGGGCGTTGATGAGGAAGCAGCCTCTTTCATATACGAAGTAATTTCTGTGCGTTTTAAGTTTTAATGTCGCTCCTTACTTTCAGTTAAAAAAACTTGTTTTTTTTATTTAATTTCTGAACGTTTTTGAATCAATGCATGTTTTGATTTTGGCTCTCCGCAGAGGAATAATCAAAACGAAATTTGCATATTTTTTTTTTGGCTCAATGGCTTTCTCATAATTTTGATCGAATGATTTTGAGAAAAAAAAAGAGCGGGGGACGAAGCCTAGTTGCCCCCCGATTTTCGGGTTAATTCAAAAGGCAACTAGAACTTTTAATTTTTTACGAATCTTTTTATTGGTAAAAGATTTACGTAACTTATAAATTAGCTTACGTAAAGAACTTTTGTATTCTCATGTTTTTATTACATATATGAGGGGATTCGCCCCATCGTCAGTACCTCGTTCTTTACACTAAAGCTTAAATTTTATCCCAATTCATTAAGAATAACCCCCTGAATCATAAAAGCCGTAGAATAAGTAGTTGAAATTACTGAAAATACTTTAGCGTAAAGAGCGAGGTATTAGAAGGAGGTGAGCCCCTCATATGGGTAATAATTTCTGTTTGTTTTAAGTTTTATTGCTGTTCCTTACTTCCAGCTGAAAAAGCTTTTTCACTTTTACTTTTTAATTGTTTTTTTTTTTTAAATAATGCTAGTAAATCCTGCTCTCCCTTCTTGGAAATTTTCTTCTCCCATTACAAATTCTCGAAGGAAAGTTCCCCCAGCATATCCCCCTCTTCTCAACCCCTCCCCCAAACCAAAAAAATCCTCCTGAAAACGCCTGTATACTTCCCAATAACCATTACTATATGTATGCACAGGTCAAAGTTTGTAACTTGTTGCCCCTCCCACGGGGACTGTGGGGGAGTAAGTCGTCCCCAAAGACATAGTTATAAGGTTTTTCGACTACGCTGAATAAAATGGCTATCTCAGAATTTTGATCCGTTGACTTTGGGAAAATAATTAGCGTGGGAGGGGGCCTAAGCGCCCTCCAATTTTTTTGGTCACTGAAAAAGGGCACTAGAACTTTTCATTTCCGTTAGAATGAGTCCTCTTGCAAAATTATAGGACAACTGGGTCGATACAATCACCCCTAGGGGAAAAAAAACAACAAAAAACAAATAAACACGCATCCGTGATCTGCCTTCCGGCAAAAAATGCAAAATTCCACATTTTTGTAGATAGGAGCTCGAAACTTCTACAGTAGGGTTCTCTGATACGCTGAATCTGATGGTGTGATTTTCGTTAAGATTCTATGACTTTTAGGGGGCGTTTCCTTCTATTTTCTAATTAACGCAAATTTTCTCAGGCTCGTAACTTTTGATGGGAAGGACTAAACTTGATGAAACTTATATATTTAAAACCAGCATTAAAATGCAATTCTTTTGATGTAGCTATTGGTATCAAAATTTCATTTTTTAGAGTTTTGGTTACTATTGAGCCGGGTCGCTCCTTACTAAGGTTCGTTACCACGAACTGTTTGATAAAGTAGATAGTCTTTTTACATAAATTATCACTGGAAGACCGAATTCGAGAAGGCACATCTATTAAACCAAATTGAGAAATTATTTTTCTGTTTTGGTGCCATCTAGGAAGCCGGAGGAGGAATTTGCAATATCTGAAATAAGCCACACGCAGAGTATGGGGATTTTTCTTACGAAACAGATGAGCCATGCCTGATAAAAACAAAAGCACAGGGGCGCAATAAGCGTTATAAATCCTGCATGAACTGTTGCGGTTGTAACGGCTTTTGTTTGGGGATATTTTTCCGTAAGTGACGCGTAGGTTTTTCACGGCTTGATTCACTAAGGATGAAAAGGTAGTGGAAAGTGCTGGACCGAAACACAGACCAAGCCAACTAACTAAAGAAAAACATGGCAGAATTGCAATCCCAGCAACGAATGGGGCGACCACATAAAGGCTATTAAAACAAATAAACTCGCATTTAGACGCATTAACTGACGGTCCAGTCTTAGATAGTTCATTGGTTAATATAGTAAAATTGTAAAGCAATCCACGGCGAGTCCGGGCAACAAGAAGAACGTCGTCTGCATATGCAATAGAAGACAAACCAATATTACCGTAAGAAACAGAACTTTTAAGTGGACGCAGGAACGATGCAAGCACACATTTAAATATACTAGAGACAATACGGCAGAAGTTGCAACCTATCTATTTCTAGCAGCAATTTTCACACCATGAAGTGGCAAAAACCATGAGACTAAGTCGAAAATCTTCTGAGAAAAAAGGAATAAAATAAGAGCCAAGAGCTCATATGGCATGAGCTCTAGCAAAATTATAAGAATCAATAGATTAATTTAAAAGAAAAATCAGAGGCCTAATGCTGGTCGGCATTTAAAATAAGAGCTCTGATACACATGTTCCTTTTAAATATCAAAAATCATTAAGATCCAATCACCCAATCGCAAGTTAAAAATACCTCATTTTTCTAATTTTTCCTCTCCCTTCAGTCCCCCCCCAGATAGTTGAATCGGGGAAATCAACTTTATCAAGTCAATTTGTGCAGGTCCCTGACACGCCTACCAATTCTATTGTCCTAGCACGTCCAGAAGTACAGAACTCGCCAAAGCACTGGACCCCCTAACTACCCCAAAGAGAGTGGATCCAGTCCGGTCTCGTCAATCACGTATCTACGACATTTTCTTATTCTACCCACCAAGTTTCATCCCGATCTCTCCACTCTCAGCGTTTTCCACGATTTCAGGTTTCCCCCTCCAACTCTCCCCTAATGTCACCAGAACTGGTCGGGGATTAAAATAAAAGATCTGAGACATGTGATCCTTCTTAATATCAAATTCAAAAATGCCTCACGAACGGTCGTCCGCTCGTAAGTTAAAAATACCTCAATTTTTTTAATGTTTCCGACTTAACACCCCCTCCAACTCCCCCAAAGAGAGCGAATCCATTTTGGTTACGTCAATCACGTATCTAGGACTTGTGCTCATTTTTCCCACCAAGTTTCATCCTGATCACTCAACTCTAAGTTTTTTCCAAGATTTCCGGCCCCCCAATCCCCCCAATGTCACCAGATCCGGTCGGGATTTAAAACATGAGATCTCAGCTACGAGGTCCTTCTAATATGAAATTTCATCCGATTAAATTCGAGATCCGATGGCTCCTTCGTAAGTTAAAAATACCTGATTTTTCTAATTTCTCAGAATTAACCCTCCCCCCAACTCCCCAAAAGAGAGTGAATTCGTTCTGTTTATGTAAATCACGTATCTAGGACTTTTGCTTATTTTTCCCACTAATTTTTATCCCGATCCCTCCACTCTAATTATTTTTCAAGATTTTAGGTTTCCCCCTCCAATGTCACCTGATCCGGTCGGAATTTAAAGTAAGAGCTCTGAGACATGATATCCATCTAAATATCAAATTTAATCAAGATCCGATCTAATTTTTACAAATTAACCGTCCTCCCACTCCCCCCAAGATGGTCAAATCGGGGAAACAACTATTTCACATTTAATCTGGTCTGGTCCCTGATACACCTGCCAAATTTTGTCGTCCTAGCTTATCTGGAAGTGCCTAACTCGCAAGACCGGAACTGACAGACCTACAGAATTTGCCATCACTGTATGTCACTTGGTAAATACCAAGTGCCAAATAAAGTAATTTTTCTCTGGGGACGAAATATTTAGTTGAAGGTTGGCTTCAGTATGACTTATTTTGGAAAAGGGTTATTTCCAGGCTTTGGGCAAGCCATGGGTGGAAGTAGTCATTGGCCCTACTAAACTGAAGGAAAACTCGACTTTCTTAAAACTTGAAACCCCCTCCTCCTCGCCCTATTTTAGATATGGCTTGTGATATTAGAGCTCGATATGAGCCCTGATCCTAGTCATCTTTGGTCTAGCTTTCATTTGGATCCGTTGCTCCATTCGCAAGTTATACTAAATTAAACCAAAACCTTGACCTTTTTCAGCACTTAAACCCTCTCTCCCTCGTTCTATTTGAGCTAGGGTTTTTATCTCAAAACTTGATGCCTGTCACGGTCTTAGGCACCTTTGGTTCAATATTTACTGAGATCCATCAATCTCTCGCAAGCTACACTGAATTAAGTGAAAAACTCAACTTTTAATTAAGCCTGGGTCTCCATCCCAGAACTCAATGCATATCTAACTCTTAGGCATCTTTATTCAATTTTCATCGAAATTCATCTCCATATGCAAGTTGTGAATTAACAATGTGAATTAAGTGAATTAAATGAAAAATTTGAATTTTTTTAACACTTAAAGCCCCATCACCCTAATAAAGCTCAATTTTAATACAAATAGTTCAATTTCAATACAAATCCGCTATACTCGATTGCACAGACGGACGGACAGACAGACAGATCTCAAAAACCTATCTTGATGGATATTTTCGACTGTCCAAATAGGTGATGATACCTGCATGATGATATGCCATTGCTTTCCTTGTTTTGGATCCAATTACCAACATGGCTACCTAAGACGTTGTAAAATCCGTCCGTCCGTCTGTCTGTCTGTCCGTCCGTCTGTGTAATCACGTAAAGGGGGAGAAACGTTGGTTGGATTTGGATGAAAATTTTGATGGCCAGATTTGGTGCCAAGGATCATGAGACACATCAAGTTGAAGACCCTAGCTCAAATAAAACAGGGGGGAGAGGGCTTTACCTGCTAAAAACAGTTTTTCGTTTAATTCAGAGGAACTTGCGAATGGAGTGATGGATCTGAATAAAAATTGAACCAAAGAGGTCTAAGACCATGACACATATCAAGTTTTGAGATAAAGACCCTAGCTTAAATATAACAAAGGGGATTGGGTTTTAATTCCTGAAAAATTTAAGTTTTCTGTTTAATTTAGTATAACTTGCAAATGGTGTAACGGATCGGAATCTAAACTAGACCAAAGATGCCTAAGATCAGGGCTCATATCAAGTTACGATATCATAAACCCTATCTCAAATAAGGCGAGAGGGAGAGGATTTCAAGTCTTAAGAAAGCTGAGTTTTCCTTTAATTTAGTAGGGCCTATAACTTATGAATGGAGTGACAAATCTGAAGTCAGATTCGTCTGAATACCTGAATTTGCTGAAACGAATTTGACAAAATACCACTGCATTGGATCCTGCTAGAATTACCTAGACTTGTTTATTGCAGACAATATTTAGATGGGCGAAGATTCTTAGCTTCAGTAGTTTTACCAATAATATGGTCCTGAAGATGATGAAATGGTACAACCTGGTTCAGTTGACGAGATGACAAAACTTAAACATTAAGGTTAGAAATATAAGCCCAAATGGACTATAGTATGCAACATTTAGCACAAAACAGGGGATTTTAGCTAACTGTCGACCAGTGAACTGCGAAATAATTTCAATTTTCTTTGTTATATAACTTTTAAACAAAAATTGAACCAAGTGTTAATAATACTATAATTTTTTTTTGTCAAAAACAAATACCTTATTTCATATCCAAAAATAGGGCATGGAGGTATATCTGAGTTTACTCAAAATCTAAAGGATGATGTTTTCTTGTACATTGCCGAAGCACACACACACAAAATTTTCGTGTCAAAGGTAAAGTATTTGAAAAACAAGTACATTAAAAGTATCTTAAGTAATAAGTATTTCGTAATCTTACTTAAGTATAAAGTAATAAGTACACCCTAGAGTTCTTACTTAAGTACAAGTACAAGTAACGGAAAATTTTACTTAAGTAGTACTTCAAGTAAAAGTACTTCAAGTAAGTGACAGCACTGTTTCTAACTTATGAAAGGGTGACCAGATCTTAATGAAATTTGATTTTTAGAAGGATCTTGTGCTTTAAAGTTCTAATTTTAAATTCCTAGCAGATCCTGTGACATTGGGGGGAGTTGGAGGGAGAAACCGGAATTTTTGGAAAACGTGAAAATTGGGGTATTATTATCTCACGAATAGATGATCGGATCTTAATGAAATTTGATTTTTAGAAGGAATTCATGTCTCAGAACTCTTATTTCAAATCCCAACCAGATCTTTTGACATTGAGGGGAGTTGGAGGGGGAAATCTTGGAAAAACACTTGGAGTGGAGGAATCGGGATGAAGCTTGGTGGATAGAATAAACAAATGTCCTTGATACGTAATTGACAGAATCGTTCTGGATTCACTCTCTTTGGGGGAGTAGGGAGGAGGGGTTCAGTGATTTGGCGAGTTTGGTGCTTCTGAACGTGCTAGGACGATTAAAATTGGTAGGCGTGTCAGGGAGCAGAACAATTTGACTTGATAAAGTCGTTTTCCCAGATTCTACCATCTGGGGCTAAAGGGAGACGACAAATCAGAAAAAATTAGGTATTTATAACTTACGAGTGGGTGATCGGATCTTAATGAATTTTGATATTTAGAAGGACGTCGTGACTCAGAGCTCTTATTTTAAATCCTGACCGGCATTAAGCCTCTTATTTTCCTTTTTAAATCAATCTATTGATTCATAGAATTTTGTTAGAGCTCATACCATATGATCTCTTGGCTCTTAGCTCTTCATGCCTCGTCACAAGTGCCATATGAGCTCTTAGCTCTTGCTAATTTTATAAAGAAATTTTTTCCACAAAATAAGTTTTTTCAAGAGACCTAAATAGCTACATTAAACCGAAGATGAGTAGAAACATAGTCTTATATTTTTTTTAAGCTTAACACTACCGTGAATCGCCATCAAGAAATAGGAAAGACCCAAAACGAATATAAATTATAATAATCAACCGATTCAGAGTCAAAACCAGCAAAAACTATGAGAAGTCGGTCTAGCGACCCCTGGATCTTCTAGAGACCAGAACAAAATATGCAGTTTATTGAAAAAATACCTTGTTTCGAGCTGTATTTTTATTTCTCATTTTATAAGGAAACTGAAAAAAATTTCTCCATCAAACAGCTCATGGTAACGAATAAAACAGTTCGTGATAACAAACTGTAGTAAGGAGCGACCCGGCTCAAAAGTAAGCAAAACTCTATAAAACGGAATTTTGATACCAATAGTAACATCAAAAGAATCGCATTTTAATGCTGATTTTAAATATATAAGTTTCATCAAGTTTAGACTTACCTATCAAAAGTCACGAGCCTGAGAAGATCTGCCCTATTTTAGAAAATAGGGTGAAACACCCCCTAAAAGTAATAGAATCTTAATGAAAATCACATCATCAGTTTCAGAGTTTCAGAGAACCCTATTGTACAAGTTCCAAGATCCTATCTACAAAAATGCGGAATTTTGTATTTTTTGCCAGAAGACAAATCACGGATGCGTGTTTATTTGTTTGTTTGTTTTTTTTTTCTTTTTCCTAGGGGTGATCGTATTGACCCAGTGGTCCTAGAATTTTGTGAGAGGGTTCATTAGAACGGAAATGAAAATTTCTAGTGCCCTTTTTAAGTGACCAAAAAAATCAGAGTGCACCTAGGCCCCCTCCCACCCTCATTTTTTTCCCAAAGTAGTCGGATCAAAATTCTGAGATAGCCATTTTATTCAGCATATTCGAAAAAGCTTATAACTCTGTCTTTGGGGACGACCTACTCCCCCAAAGTCCCCGTGGGAGGGGCTGCAAGTTGCAAATTTTGACCAGTGTTTGCATATATTAATGGTTATTGGGAAATGTAGAGACGTTTTCAGGGGGATTTTTTGGTTGGGAGGGAGGGGGTTGAGAATGGGGGGCTATGTGGGGGAAGTTGTCCATGGAGGAATTTGTCATGGGGGAAGAAGATTTCCATAAAGGGGGCGCAGCATTTTCTAGCATTATTTAAAAAACCATGAGAAAATAAATATGAAAAAGTTTTTTCAACTGGAAGTATGGAGTAGCATTAAAAATTAAAACGAACAGATAATATTAAGCATATAAGGGGTTCACCTCCTCCTAATACCTCACTCTTTACGCTAAAGGATTTTTAGTAATTTCAACTATTTGTTCTACGGCCTTTGTGATTCAGGGGACAAAATTTAAGCTTTAATGCAAAGAGTTATTGACGAGGTATAGACGAGTGGGTGAACCTTCTCATATACGTAATAAAAACATACGAACATAGAAGTTTGTTACGTAAGCTAATTCGTAAGTTATGTATATCTTTTACTAATGAAAACGTTCGTAAAAACTAAAAGTTCTAGTTGCCTTTTTAAGTAACCAAAAAATTGGAGAGCAACTGGGCCTCCTTCCCCTCCTTTTTTCGCAAAATCATTCGATCAAAACTATGGGAAAGCCATTTAGCCAAATAAATAAATATGCAAGTTTCGCTTTAATTATTCATCTGCGGAGAGCCGAAATCAAAACATGGATTAACTAAAAAACGTTCAGAAATCAAATAAAAAAAAACAAGTTTTTTTTAACTGAAAGTAAGGAGCGACATTAAAACTTAAAACGAACAGAAATTACCCCGTATATGAAAGGGGCTGCTCCTTCTTCAACACCCTGCTCTTTACGCTAAAGTTTTTACTGTTTTCAGAAAGTAGAGTTGAGAGACTCTACTACCTAGAGTAGAGTTTTACTACCTAGTAGTAAAGTTTTACTATTATTTGGTAACCAACTAGGTGGTTACCAACCACCTAGGGCTAAACAAAGAGCAAGTTATCCGTTGTTGGGGTAGGAGAATACCATTTAGAAAATGGAAACTTCCTGGGAGGGTGTACTATTTAAAAGATGCTTTAAATAGATTAGGACGGAGGAGGAGTGAGCGTAAATGCGTTGGCCTTATCGGGTGCTTCCGTGAGCTGTTAGCAGTCGTAGTGGTATTTATGACTTTACAACTAAAATTGACAAAAGAACATTGTTAAGGAAAACTAGTTAAATTCCTTCTTTGGCTCTCATCCTTTTAAAAGTATCTACAACAAAAACAGGACAACATGTAGGGACAGTATATTTTACTTGTCGTAAATTGAACAAAACGACTCATTTATCATACTATAATTATGTTACTTACTTACGAAGGCATTCTAAAAGACAAAGAATTCTACATTTATTTTTCTTAAAAAGAAAGTTTTCTTTTGGTTAGTTTCCGCTGATTTTCTGAATGGAAATTTAAATATTGTCGTTCGTGTTTGTTTTTTCCTTTGATCTTAATTTTTTTTCGAAGATTTTTATATTACTTAACGTTGCGTTCTATTGATATATGCATTAAGTTCGCTCTTGTACCTACTTACTATGGTTGTAATTTTGTTTCAATTAGGTTTTAGCAATGAATATTCTGATGGCCCTTCTTTTCACTCATATTCAGTGGTGTCGTATGCTTATTAAACTTTGAGTAAGATTAAATAAAAACAAGTTTTTTTTAACTGAAAGTAAGGAGCGACATTAAAACTTAAAACGAACTGAAATTACTTCGTATCAAACAGTTCGTGGTAACGAACTGAGCGACCCGGCTCAATAGTAACCAAAACTCTAAAAATTTGAATTTTGATATCAATAGCTACATTAAAAGAATTGCATTTTGATGCTGATTTTAAATATATAAGTTTCATCAAGTTTAGTCTTACCCATCAAAAGTTAGGAGCCTGAGAAAATTTGCCTTATTTAAGAAAATAGGGGGAAACACACCCTAAAAGTCGTAGAATCTTAACAAAAATGACACCATCAGATTCAGCGTATCAGAGAACCCTACTTTAGAAGTTTCCTATCTACAAAAATGTGGAATTTTGTATTTTTTGCCAGAAGACAAATCACGGGTGCGTGTTTATTTGTTTTTTTTCCCAGGGGTCATCGTATCGACCAAGTGGTCCTAGAATGTCGCAAGAGGGCTCATTCTAACAGAAATGAAAAGTTCTAGTGCCCTTTTTAAGTGATCAAAAAAATTGGAGGGCATCTAGGCCCCCTCCCACGCTCATTTTTTCCCCGAAGTCAACGTATCAAAATTTTGAGATATCCATTTTGTTCAGGATAGTCGAAAACAATAATAAATATGTATTTGGGGATGAATTACTCCCCCACAATCCCTGAGGGAGGGGCTGCAAGCTACAAACTTTGACGAGTGTTTAAATATAGTAATGGTTATAGGGAAGTGTACAGACGTTTTCAGGGGGATTTTAGTTTGTTTGGGGATGGGGCTGAGGGGAGGGGCTATGTTGGAGGATCTTTCCTTGGAGGAATCTGTCATGGGGAAGAAAAATTCAATGAAAAGGGCGCAGATTTTTCTAGTATTACTATAAGAAAACAATGAAAAATAAACATGAAAACGTTTTTTCAAATGAAAAGAAGGAGTAGCATTGAAACTTAAAACGAACAGAGATTATTATGCATATGAGGGGTTCTAAAAATACTTCAGCATAAAGAGCGAGGTATTTAGGAGGAGATATATACCTCGCTCTTTATGCTAAAGTATTTTTAGTAATTTCAACTATTTATTCTAAAGCCTTTCTGATTCAGGGGTCATTCTTAAAGAATTGGGACAAAACTTACGATTTAGTGTAAAGAGCGAGGTATTAACGAGGGTACAAACCCCCTCATATACATAATAAAAATATAAGATTATGAAAGTTTGTTACGTAAGTTAATTCTTAAGTTACGTATATTTTTTACTAATAAAAACGTTCGTTAAAAATTAAAAGTTCTAGTTGCCTTTTTAAGTAACCGAAAAATTGGAGGGCAAATAGGCCTCCTTCTCCATCCCTTATTTCTCAAAATCCTCTGATCAAAACTAAGAGAAAGCTATTTAGCCAAAAAAAGAATTAATATACAAGTTTCATTTTAATAATTTATTTGCGGAGTGCCAAAACCAAACATGCATTAATTTAAAAACGTTCAGAAATTAAATAAAAAAACTGATTTTTTAGCTGAAAGTAAGGAGCGACATTAAAACTTAAAACGAACAGAAATTACTCCGTATATGAAATGGGTTGTCCCCTCCGCAATCCTTCGCTCTTTACGCTAAAGTTTGACCCTTTGCAACAATTCTACTTTTTAAAACAATTAAAAATTAGTTTTTTTATTTAATTGTAAGTTAGAAGTGATGCGGCTCAATAGATACCGAAACTCTAAAAAAGTGAGTTATCAAACAGTTCGTGGTAACGAACTGTAGTAAGGAGCGACCCGGCTCAATAGTAACCAAAACTCTAAAAAACGGAATTTTGATACCAATAGTTATATCAAAAGAATTGTATTTTAATGCTGATTTTAAATATATAAGTTTCATCAAGTTTAGTCTTATCCATCAAAAGTTACGAGCCTGAGAAAATCTGCCCTATTTTAGAAAATAGGGTGAAACACCCCCTAAAAGTCATAGAATCTTAATGAAAATCACACCATCAAATTCAGGGTATCAGAGAACCCTTTTTTACAAGTTCCAAGATCCTATCTACAAAAATGTAGAATTTTGTATTTTTTGCCAGAAGACAAATCTCGGATGCGTGTTTATCTGTTTGTTTGTTTTTTGTTTTTTTTTCTTTTTCCCAGGGGTAATCTTACCGACCCAGTGGTCCTAGAACTTTGCAAGAGGGCTCATTCGAACGGAAATGAAAAGTTCTAGTGTCCTTTTTAAGTGACAAAAAAATCGGAGGGCACCAAAGCCCCCTCCCACGCTCATTTTTTTCCCAAAGTAGTCGGATCAAAATTCAGAGATAGCCATTTTATTTAGCATAGTCGAAAAACCTTATAACTATGTCTTTGGGGACGACTTACTCCCCACAGTCCCCGTGGGAGGAGCTGCAAATTGCAAATTTTGAACAGTGTTTGCATATATTAATGGTTATTGGGAAATGTAGAGACGTTTTCAGGGGCATTTTTTGGTTGGGAGGGGGGGGGGGTTGAGAAGAGGGGGCTATGTGGAAGAAATTTTCCATGGAGAGATTCGTCATGGGGGACGAAGATTTCCATAAAGGGGGCGCAGCATTTTCTAGCATTATTTAAAAAACCAATGAGAAAATAAACATGAAAAAGTTTTTTTCAACTGGAAGTATGGAGTAGCATTAAAACTTAAAACGAACAGAAAATATTATGCATATAAGGGGTTCACCTCCTCCTAATTCCTCACTTTACTCTAAAGGATTTTTAGTAATTTCAACTATTTATTATACGGCCTTTGTGATTCAGGGGACAAAATTTAAGCTTTAATGCAAAGTGTTATTGACGAGGTATTGACGAGTGGGCGAACCTTCTCATATACGTAATAAAAAGATACGAACATAGAAGTTTGTTACGTAAGCAAATTCGTAAGTTACGTATATCTTTTACTAATGAAAACGTTCGTAAAAACTAAAAGTTCTAGTTGCCATTTTAAGTACCCAAAAAATTGGAGAGCAGCTGGGCCTCCTTCCCCTCCTTTTTTCGCAAAATCATTCGATCAAAACTATAGGAAAGCCATTTAGCCAAATAAATAAATATGCAAATTTCGCTTTAATTACTCATCTGCGGAGAGCCGAAATCAAAACATGGATTAACTAAAAAACCTTCAGAAATTAAATAAAAAAAACAAGTTTTTTTTTAACTTAAAGTAAGGAGCGACATTAAAACTTAAAACGAACAGAAATTACCCCGTATATGAAAGGGACTGCTCCTTCTTCAACGCCCTGCTCTTTACGCTAAAGTTTTTACTGTTTTAAAAAGTAGAGCTGGGAGAAAGAGTCAAACTTTAGTGCAAAGAGCAAGGCGATGAAGAAGGAGCAGCCCCTTTCATATACCGGGTAATTTCTGTTCGTTTTAAGTTTTAATGTCGCTTCTTACTTTCAGTTAAAAAAAACTTGTTTTTTTATTTAATGATAGCACTGGATCCATCAATAGGATTGTCCATTGATGCTGATTCGAAATAAATAAGGTTCATTAATTTTAGTATTGTCTTTAAGAAATTACGAGCCTCAGAAATTTTGCCTAAATTTTGGAAAAGGGAAATCATTGGAGGATTTTTTATCATTGGAGGAGGGGGGTTTTTGTTCAATGAATGATTTCTCTTCTGCAAGGACCCAACCCCAGATATAGATGTTCTTTTTCTGGCATTAATAGAATTAGTAATGTAATTAATTTAGTTTTGGATTACACGAATAAGGATGTGGGAACAGGAAGTTTGATATTAGAATGACATAGGCTGAAAACACATTACCTCTATAGTGACAGATCTAAGTAAAAAAATGGTACGAATTATTCTTTTGTAACCCATTCAACTGGAACTTCTGTGGTTTTAAGATGCATGAGAAGCTAACTATTTTTCTGCAGAAATAATTTCTAGATATTAAGCGCTTTTGTATATTTATTTGACTTTTTTCTTATAAATGTTTCGACTCCTTGTGTGTGATAAATTGTTTAGCCGTTAAACAAAATTGTGTCAAAGACATTGTTAAATAGATTAAAATAATAGTGGATGACTTTCTAAAACATGGTTCTGATCTATGACTGACTTTGGTTTCAGCACCTGCAGGTATTCGCGGAAGCGAGCCAAAAAAATGGGCCAGTACAAGGGATCGAAAGTGTCGGGCTGCACTTAAAAGCATTGACCCCACACTACTACCGTTAGCGTTCAATGGTTAATATTATTATTACTTATATGAACATTTTAGTAATGTTATCGATCCTAGCTCAAATATCCTCCTCCCCCAAATATCCCCAGCTCCCAGGCTATAATTGCCAAGCATAACACATAATAAAACATTTAATTATTCCGAAGATTAGTCTGAAGGATATTCCGTCTTTGAAAGTTCCAGATGTTTGGGCGTAAAACAAACTATGTAAAGTGTAACTGCTTCAAAACAACCAAAAAATTATTGGAAATCAAGATGGATTAGAGATCAGTGTCTACTGCCAATGAGACAGGCTGAGGCATTACTGTCTTCGAAACTGAAAAACTTGAAAACTATATTTACTGAAAACTATATTCTGTAAACTATATTTACAGAATTTGCACTTGCTAGCTTTTCAGTACACTTTGAGTGAAAATTGTCGTTTTGCTCCACAGAAAACACCACTTGATATAATTACACAATCACCTTTTGTAATAGAAAAGATCAGGAGGACATCTAATTTTCTTCCTATTGAGTCTTCTTCTTATATTCTTTTTCTATATCCATTGATTCAATATGATCACTCTTGGTAAGGGGGGGGGGGGGAACAAATAAATACACATCCGTGAACATCTTTCTTAGGAAAAAAACAACAAATTTTATGTTTTATACATAGAGGTTTGACACTTCAGCAATAGAGTTCTCTTATGTACTGAATCTGATGGCAATTTTCCCGTTTTTGAAAAATGGAAAAAGGAGCCAAAAACACCTTTTCCAATTTTTTTCAAGAAATTTGTTTTATAGAGTTTCAGTCACTATTAACAGACATTGACGTATACATGCAAATTGTTACCGTGATTTTCTTTTTTCATTTTGCAAATATGAATAGCATATACTAGTCATTGCCTAACATGCAATAAGCTATTACTTCCAATAAGTCTGATAACTCTAAAAAAATTAATAAATAAATAGTATTATTTATAGATTTTTGAAACAAAATGTATATTATAAAAGTTTCACTTCTGTTACAGAGATAAGAAGCAATTTTGGGTTTCTCTTTAACTTTCGTTAGCAATGCCTGCATCCTGGTATACATGGAAAATATTTCCTTCCAAGATACTGTAACATAGTATTCTGTAGCTGAATCAAATTAAAATCAATCCCTCAAATGTTTAATTTGAAAAAAGAATTTATCCTTAGAACTGCATGTACAGATCAACATTGGAACAAGCTCAGTCTAAAATTTGCAATTGGAATAGAACAGAGACTACATATAAGCTAAAACAAATCTACGAGGTATTGAATGTAGAGTTATGACTCCTGTAACAAAAAAGTTACTTAAAAACAAACTATTTTTGAGTTGAAACCATTGAAAATTATGAACAAAGACCCACTGAAGCTGAGTGTTCATTTCATTTTTAAGCAATATCATTAAATGTTCCCTCTTTTACATTACTAAAAAAAACTTTGTAAGCACTATTAATTTCAGAAATAATCCACCTATAAACTTTCAATATATTTGAAGGAAAAGTTATAAGATTTTTTCGATTTTGAAAAATAGTTGCTAGATAAAACAGAAGACAGAATGGAAAATCAAGACGTCATAAAAAGAGCCGTAAGAAACTAAAAGAGGACTTTGGACAAAACTGCCTCCTTTATTATTACCAGGATACTTATGATTAAGGTATGCTAGTACATACTAGTACTAGTAAGTTATGCTAGTAAAATTGTAAAATTTTATGAAATTATAGCCAAAAGCCCATTGAAATATCCATAGAAGCATCTAAGGGAGGCCAGGTCGAAGTGAACAAATGTAAACGCTAGGGGCTTTCTGTGAGGTATTGAATGCAGGCTTGTGACTCCTATGACAAAAAAGTTACTTAAAAACGAACTATATTTGAGTTAAAACCACTGAAAATTAAGACCAACAGAATCTGATTGTTCATTTCACTTTTAACCGATATCATCAAATGCTCCCTCTTTTACATTACTAAAAAAAAATTTCTTTACGCAAAAGTTTTTATTGTTTTGAAAATTAGAGTTGTGAAAAAGGTTCAAACTTTAGCGGAAAGAGCGGGGCGTTGAGGATGGGTAAGCCCCTTTAATATGTTGAAACATTTCTGTTCGTTTTAAGTTTTATTGTCGCTTCTTACTTTCAGTTCAAAAAACTTTTTTTTTATCTAATTTCTGAACGTTTTAAAATTAATGCAGGTGTTGATTTTAGCTCCCCGTAAGTGAATAATTAAAACGAAATTTGCATATTTGCTTTTTTGGCCAAATGGCTTTCTCAAAGTTTTGATCGCACGGTTTTGGGAAAAAAGGGACTGGGAAAGGGGCCTAGTTGCCCTCCAATTTTTTTGGTCATTTGAAAAGGCCATTAGAACTTTTCATTTTATTTACAAACCTTTTTATTAGTAATAAATATACGTAACTTAGAAATTAACTTACGTAACAAACTTCTATATTCGTATATTTTTATTAAGTACTAGCTGTTGGGGTGGCGCTTCGCGCCACCCCAACACCTAGTTGGTGGGGCGCTTCGCGCCCCCCAAGCCCCCCACGCGTGTAAGTCGTTACGCGCCATATTAGTTACGCGCCATTGTAGTTGTGTCCCTGTGTCCCACCTGTGAATAGAGGTATATATATAAATAAATATATATATATATATATATATATATATATATATATATATATATATATATATATATATATATATATATATATATATATATATATATATATATATATATATATATATATATATATATATGTTATTAACTACGTAAAACATGCGAATATACAACATTCTTCGCTGTTCCATTGTCTATGCATATAAATAGATTGTCAGGTTTACTGACTCTTGAACATGCAACATATAATTGTCCACGGGAAAAACAATCCGTATTCAGATTTCGTATTAATAACAATCCGTATTCAGATTTCAATCCGTATTCAATCCGTATTCCCGTATTCGGCTTTCTCAAAGTTTTGATCGCACGGTTTTGGGAAAAAAGGGACTGGGAAAGGGGCTTAGTTGCCCTCCAATTTTTTTGGTCACTTGAAAAGGCCATTAGAACTTTTTATTTTATTTACGAACGTTTTTATTAGTAATAAATATACGTAACTTAGAAATTAACTTACGTAACAAACTTCTATATTCTTATATTTGTATTAAGTACTAGCTGTTGGGGTGGCGCTTCGTGCCACCCCAACACCTAGTTGGTGGGGCACTTCGCGCCCCCCAAGCCCCCCCACGCGCGTAAGTCGTTACGCGCCATATTAGTTACGCGCCATTGTAGTTGTGTCCCTGTGTCCCACCTGTGAATATATATATATATATATATATATATATATATATATATATATATATATATATATATATATATATATATATATATATATATATATATATATATATATATATATATATATTATACAACATTCTTCGTTGTCCCATTGTCTATGCATATAAATAGATTGTCAGGTTTACTGACTCTTGAACATGCAACATATAATTGTCCACGGGAAAAACAATCCGTATTCAGATCTATACCTCATTATTCTAATGATGTGTCCCTGTGTCCCGGTCGTCATTTATATTCCCTGTGTCCTGGTCGTCATTTGTGTCTCGATGTCCCAGTTTGTAATTTCTCTTTGAGTGTTCCGGTCGTCATTTATATTCCCTGTTTCTCGGTATCATTTATATATCCCGCCTGTGCCCCCGGCGTCCCCGTTGTAGTTGTGTCCCTGTGTCCCGGTCGTCATTTATATTCCCTGTGTCCCGGTCGTGATTTGTGTCCGGGTTTCCCAGTTTGTAATTTCTCTTTGAGGTTCCCGGTCGTCATTTATATTCCCTGTGTCCCGGTCGTCATTTGTGTCCCGGTGTCCCGGCATGTAATTTCATCAGTTGACAAACATGACGTCAGTCGACAAACAACTTCATGACGCATACAGCTCAATCCTTAAAATGACGTCAGTCGACAAACATGACGTCAGTCGACACACAAACATGACGTCACTCGACAGACACACACACACACACACACACACACATACACACACACACACACACACACACACACACACACACACACACACACACACACACACACACACACACACACACACACACACACACACACACACACACACACACACACACACACACACACACACACACACACACACACACATACACACACACACACACACAAACACACACACACACACACACACACACACACACACACACACACACACACACACACACACACACACACACACACACACACACACACACACACACACACACACACACACACACACACACACACACACACACACACACACACACACACACACACACACACACACGCACGCACACACACACACACACACACACACACACACACACACACAAACACACACACACATACATACACACACACACACAGACAACTTATTTTTATATATATAGATATGAAGCTGTTCACCCCCTCGTCAATACCTCCCTCTCTTCACCAAGTTTTATTTTTGTTCCAATTCTTTAAGAATGACCCCTGAATCACAAAGGACGTTTAATTAAAATAAATAGCTCTTTTGAAATTACTTAAAATACTTTAGCGTAAACAGCGAGGTATTGTGGAGGGAAAGTAAATAAATAATAAAACCTTGTTTTTTATTTAATATCTCATTTTTTTAAATAATCCTAGAGAATCTAGCGCCCCCTTAATGGAAACTCTGTTCCCCCATGATAAATTCCTCATTGGAAAGATCCTCTTACGTAACCCCCTTCCCCCAACCAACCACCAGAAAAAATCCCCCCTGGAAACGTCTGTATATTTCCCAATGACCAACACTGTATGCATACATGGGCAAAGTTCATAACTTGCAGCCCTTCCCCCTGGAACTCTGGGGGATTAAGTCATCCTCAATGACATAGTTATGATAATTTTTGACTATGCTGAACAAAATTGCTAATTGAATTTTAATCTAATGACTTTGGGGGAAATTGTGCTTGAGGGAGCTAGTTGCCCTCCAATTTTTTGTCACTTAAAAAGGGCTCTAGAACCTTTAATTTCCGTCTGAATGAGCCCTTTCATGACATTCTAGGACCATTGAATCGAAACAGTCATCCCTGGGAAAAAAACAAACAACAAATTAACACCCATTCTTGATCGTTCTACTGGTATAAAAACAAAATTCCACATTTTTGCATATAGGAGCTTGGAGCTTCTAAAGTAGGGTTCTATGATACGCTGAATTTGATGGAGTGATTTTATTAAAATTTCATGACTTTTCCCCCTTTTTTCGAAAATAAGGCAAATTTTTTTAGGCTCGTAACTTTTGATGGGTAAGATAAAAATAATGAAACTTATATATTCAAAATAAGCATAAAATTTTATTCCTTTGATGTATATATTGGTATCAAAATTCTGTTTTTTAGAGTTTCGGTTACTATTGAGCCGGGTCAATCCTTACTACAGTTGGTTAGCACGAACGGTTTGATGTTAGTGGTAATTGTCACCAGGATTGAATCTCCAGAAAATATTTCCACGGGGAAAGGTATTTTTCCGTGGAGGCAGAGCCAGATATCCTGGCATTATTTAAAAAACGATCAGGAAGTAAGTAAAAAAAGGTTTTATCAACTGAAAGTAAAGAGCAACATTGAAACTTAAAAATAAAAGAATTCGTTACATAATTAGGAGGTGTTGGCCCTCCTCAACATCTCTCTCTTTACGCTAAAGTTAAAATTTTGCCCCAGTTCTTTAAAAACGACTGAAAACGACTTTAAAAACGACGACCACCAAAAAAAATGCCCCCTGAAAGCGTCTGCATACTTCAAAATAACCATCACTGTATGTAAGAATGGGCAAGGTTCATAACTTGCAGCCCTTCCCCCTGGGACTGTGGGGTATTAATTCATCCTCAAAAACATAGTTATTATGTTTTTCGACTACGCTGAACAAAATTGCTAATTGAAATTTTGATCTGATGACTTTAAGGAAAAAAAAGCGTAGGGGGGCATTTTGCCCTCCAATTCTTTCGGTCACTTAAAAAGGGCACTACAACCTTTAATTTCCGTTAGAATGATTTCTTTCAGGACATTCTAGGACCGATGGATCGATACGATCACCCTTGGGAAAAAAAGCTAACACGCATCAGTGATCTTTCTGCTCGCATAAAAAACAAAATTCCACATTTTTGCATATAGGAGTTTTAAACTTCTACAGTAGGGTTCTCTGATCCGCTGAATCTGATAGTGTGACTTACAATAAAATTGTTGACTTTTTTCGTGCCGTGTCACCCTTTTTTCGAAAATAAGGCAAATTTTCTCAGACTCGTAACTTTTTATGGGTAAGACAAAATTTTAGTGAAATTTATATATTGAAAGTCCGCATAAAAATTGTATTCTTTTGATGCATATATTGGTATCACAATTTCGTTTTTTAGAGTTTCGGTTACTATTGAGCCGGGTCAATCCTTACTACAGTTTCTTAGCACGAACTGTTTGATGTTAATGGTAATTGTCACCAGGATTGAATTGTCCAGAAAATATATCCACGGAAAAAGGTATTTTTGCGTGGAGGAAGAGCCAGATATCCTGGTATTATTTAAAAAACGATCTGGAATTAAGTAAAAAGTAAGTTTTTTCCAACTGAAAGTAAAGAGCAACATTAAACTTTTAAAGAACAGAATTTATTACATAATTAAGGGGTGTTGCCCCTCCTTAACACCTCTCTCATTACGCCAAAATTTAAATTATGTCCCAATTGTTTAAAAAAGAACTCCTGAAACACGATAGTAGTTTTATTAGAGCAATAAGTAACTTTTTTTGTATTGCCGAAAAACTTTAGCATGAAAAGCCAGATGTTTAGGAGGGGGCAACCCCCCTTAAATACGTAACGATCTTTGTTCGTTTTACACAATTTTTAATGTTACTTTTTACTTTCAGCATAAAGAACCTAATTCATTGGTTCTTTAATCATTGTTTTTATTTATTTATTTAATCATTGAATAATTGAGAATGTTTTATCCAGGGTGTGTTTGAAAATTTTATGGAATCATGAGGGGTACGTTGAGCTAAATCAAAGGACACTATATGTATCCAGGTCAACAAAAATACGTATCAGCAGTGATTTAGAAACAGATAAAGCTACGAATATAGGGAGGAGTTACTATTAGGATATAATAATTATATCCCTCCCTATTATTAGGGAGGTAACTATTAGGGAGGTTAGCGCTGCGACAGCTACTCTATTTGCAAATGCAACCACTCGCAACTGCTACTATGTCTATTGGTGACCTAAACTTCAATTCAAAATTCAAGTCAAACTTCAAACGAATAAAACTACAGCAAAGAGTGGTTTAGCCACACCTCCTCATTTAATTAAATAAAAAAAAAACAAGTTTTTTCAACTGAAAGTAAGGAGCGACATTAAAACTTAAAACGAACAGAAATTACTTCGTATATGAAAGGGGCTGATTCCTCATCAACGCTCCGCTCTTTACGCTAAAGTTTGACTCTTCCTCTCAACTCTTCTTTTTAAAACAGTAAAAAACATTAGCGTAAAGAGCGGGGCGTTGATGAGGAAGCAGCCCCTTTCATATACGAAGTAATTTCTGTTCGTTTTAAGTTTTAATGTCGCTCCTTACTTTCAGTTGAAAAAACTTGTTTTTTTTTATTTAATTGCTGAACGTTTTTGAATCAATGCATGTTTTGATTTTGGCTCTCCGCAGAGGAATAATTAAAACGAAATTTGCATTTTTTTTTGGGGGGGGGCTACATGGCTTTCTCATAATTTTGATCGAATGATTTGAGAAAAAAAGAGCGGGGGAGGAAGCCTAGTTGCCCTCCAATTTTTTGGTTAATTAAAAAGGCAACTAGAACTTTTAATTTTTTACGAATCTTTTTATTAGTAAAAGATATACGTAACTTATAAATTAGCTTACGTAAAGAATTTTTTATTCTCATGTTTTTATAACACATATGAGAGGGTTCGCCCCCTCGTCATTACCTCTCTCTTTACACTAAATCTTAAATTTTGTCCCAATTTATTAAGAATGACCCCTGAATCACAAAAGCCGTAGAATAAATAGTTGACATTACTAAAAATACTTTAGCGTAAAGTGCGAGGTATTAGGAGGAGGTGAGCCCCTCATATGGGTAATAATTTCTGTCTTTTTAAGTTTTAATGCTGCTCCTTACTTCCAGCTGAAAAAAAAACTTTTTCATATTTATTTTTTCATTGTTTTTTTTTTAAATAATGCTAGTAAATCCTGCGCTCCCTTCATGGAAATTTTCTTCCCCCGTAACAAATTCCTCGATGGAAAGTTCCCCCAGTATATCCCCCTCTTCTCAACCCCTCCCCCATCCAAAAAAATCCTCCTGAAAACGCCTGTACACTTCCCAATAACCGTTACTATATGTAAGCACTGGTCAAAGTTTGTAACTTGTAGCCCCTCCCACGGGGACTGCAGAGGAGTAAGTCGTCTCCAAAGACATAGTTGTAAGGTTTTTCGACTACACTGAATAAAATGGCTATCTCAGAATTTTGATCCGTTGACTTTGGGAAAATAATTAGCGTGGGAGGGGGCCTAGGTGCCCTCCAATTTTTTTGGTCACTTAAAAAGGGCACTAGAACTTTTCATTTCTGTTAGAATGAGCCCTCTGGCAACACTCTAGGACAACTGGGTCGATACAATCACCCCTCGGGAAAAAAAAAAACAAACAAACAAATACACACGCATCCGTGATCTGCCTTCTGGCAAAAAATACAAAATTCCACATTTTTGTAGGTAGGAGCTTGAAACTTCTGCAGTAGAGTTTTCTGATACTCTGAATCTGATGGTGTAATTTTCGTTAAGATTCTATGACTTTTAGGGGGAGTTTCCCCCTATTTTCTAAAATAACGCAAATTTTCTTAGGCTCTCAACTTTTGATGCGTAAGACTAAACTTGATGAAATTTATATATTTAAAATCAGCATTAAACTCCGATTCTTTTGATGTAGCTATTGGTATCAAAATTCCATTTTTTAGAGTTTTTGTCTCTATTGAGCCGGGTCGCTCCTTACTACAGTTCGTTACCACGAACTGTTTGATAACTGTAACAGTTCTAAAACTTATTACTTGCACTTTACTCGAAAAAAAATATTATGAAGCCTTTTTATATTTATAAAATTCAAAAAAATACAATTTTGTAATTCAGTTGTGTTGCATCTTGAAGATAAAATGTTGTATACAGAAGTGTTGTAATCTATTTATAATAAATAATATCTATTATCATTATGTTTGATTTAATCATTTGTTTCAATTTCTGTTCCTTTTGGTTTTCTTTTATTCTTTAATAGTAATTTTGGGTCATTTTAGGTTTGAATGGTTAAAGAACCTTGTTATTACTATTATTACTTGTCTTAAGTTTAGTATTTCTCTTTAAATTTCTTTAAAAAATTTCTTCTATCAATACTTTTAATTGATTAAAATCAAATGTTTAAGATAAAAAACCAAATTATTCGACAATTAGTCCAAAGGTAGCAGATATCCCGAAATCATACAAGTTTGTACACTCATATGTATATACATGTGCAAGATTGTTTCTTTTATACTTCTTCCCCCCCCCCTCTCTCTCTCGCTCTCTCTCTTTCTCTTTATATATATAATATATATATATATATATATATATATATATATATATATATATATATATATATATATATATATATATATATTAAATTGAAATATATAAACATTAAATTGAAGCTGCTGACATGATCGTGATTTCACAAACTGGATTCTCAGCCTGTTTGAGTGATACGCTCAATACACACACAAAAAAAAAGATCTTGCGAAAAACCTACATTAAGACTTAATAGTTTGAGGTTGCCTATTAGAACTGGTCTTTCTCCTTGCCACGTTGGCAATCAACAGCTGCTAAACTTGCTTAAAAAGGAACAAAATTAAAGAGGAGTGCAGTTATTTTTATTTATAATGAAAGAAAATTGGGTTTGGATGGCCGATTAAGTTGGTCATTGGCTCATGTTGAATCTGTAACTACCAGTACTTTCCCTAATGCGCATTCTTAGCCATAAGGTACTATAAACTCATATATATATATATATATATATATATATATATATATATATATATATATATATATATATATATATATATATATATATATATATATATATATATATATATATATATATATATATATATATATATATATATATATATATATATATATATATATATATATATATATATATATATATATATATAAAATATAGTACGTCTTTGGAGATGACTTAATCCCCCACAATCCCTGGGGGAGGGGCTGCAAGTTACAAACTTTGACCAGTGTTTACATATAGTAATGGTTATTGGGAAGTGTACAGACGTTTTCAGGGGGATTTTATTTTGCTTGGGGGTAGGGCTGAGGAGAGGGGGCTATGTTGGAGGGTCTTTCCTTGGAAGAATCTGTCGTGGGGGAAGAAAAATTCAATGAAAAGGGCGCAGGATTCTCTAGCCTTACTATAAGAAAACAATGAAAAATAAATATGAAAACGGTTTTTCAAATGAAAGTAAGAAGTAGCATTGAAACTTAAAACGAACAGAGATTATTCCGCATATGAGGGGTTCTAAAAATACTTTAGCATAAAGAGTGAGGTATTTAGGAGGAGATAAATACCTTGCTCTTTATGCAAAAGTATTTTTTAGTAATTTCAACTATTTATTCTACGGCCTTTCTGATTCAGGGGTCATTCTTAAAGAATTGGGACAAAACTTACGATTTAGTGTAAAGAGCGAGGTATTAGCGAGGGTACAAACCCCTTCGTATACATAATAAAAATATAAGGTTATGAAAGTTTGTTATGTAAGTTAATTCTTAAGTTACGTATATTTTTTACTAATAAAAACGTTCGTTAAGAATTAAAAGTTCTAGTTGCCTTTTTAAGTAACAAAAAAATTAGAGGGCAACTAGACCTCCTTCTCCACCCCTTATTTCTCAAAATCGTCTGATCAAAACTAAGAGAAAGCCATTTAGCCATAAAAAGAATTAATATTAAAATTTCATTTTAATAATTTATGTGCGGAGAGCCAAAACCAAACATTCATTAATTCGAAAACGTTCAGAAATTAAATAAACGAAACTGATTTTTTTTAGCTGAAAATAAGGAGCGACATTAAAACTTAAAACGAACAGAAATTACTCCGTATATGAAATGGGTTGTCCCCTCCGCAATCCCTCGCTCTTTACACTAAAGTTTGACTCTTTGCCAGAATTCTACTTTTTAAAACAATTAAAAGCTTTAGCGTAAAGAGCGAGGGATTGCAGAGGGAACAACCCATTTCATATACGGAGTAATTTCTGTTCGTTTTAAGTTTTAATGTCCCTCCTTACTTTCAGCTAAAAAAATCAGTTTTTTTTTACTTAATTGTAAACAGAAGACTAGCAGGATCAATACAAGATACTAGGGTGTATAGGAGTGCCGTTATTGATGTTAAAAGTAATGATCACCATCTAGTAGTGTCTAAGGTTAATTTAAAGCTGAAATTTCGGAAGGGTAACTCCCTACCGGAAAGTTATGATGTTGGTAGACTTCAGGATGAAAATTTGAGAAAAAAATTCCAGGAACAGTTGAGTACTAAACTTGAGGGTTTAAAAATTGACAACGAGGAAGATGGATGGAATAATTTCATAAAAACAATTTGTGAAGTTGCTGATGGTGTCCTAGGGAAGAGTGCTAAGACTGCAACTAGGAATATTAGTGAAAAATCTTTAGGTTTAATAGAGAGTAGAAGTGGTTTGTATAAGAATTATCTGAGTGATAGGTCGTATGAAAACAAAAGGAATGTAAAGAAAGTGGAGAAAGCATTAAAATATGAACTAAGGAGATGTGAAGTGGAGGCGATGGATAAAACTGCTGAGGATCTGGAAGATGTGGCTAGACGGCATAATAGTAAAATATTATACTCGCATGTTAATAAATTGAAAGGGAGTAGCCAATCCGGACTAGTCTCAGTTAAAGATAGAAAGGGGCCACAATTAGTGATAAGGAAAAAGTTAAAGAAAGATGGGTGAAATATTTTGAGAATGTGCTAAACTGAGATACGGTTGCAGGAAAAGATATAGATGAAAATGAAAAAGTTTGTGATACCTTGGATGTGAAGGAAGATTTGTTTAGTGAGGAAGACTTAGCGACAGTACTAAAAGGATTAAAAAATAATAAGGCCCCAGGTGTTGATAGTATGATTAATGAGTTTCTTAAATATGGTGGCTCTGAGGTTAGGAATAAGCTACTGAAGATTATGAACATGATTTTTGAAAAAGGGGAAGTACCAAATGATTTTTGGAAAACCTTAATTAAACCACTGTATAAGAAAGGTGACAAGAGTGAGTGTCGTAATTATCGAGGCATTAGTCTGGTCTCTGTAGGTAGCAAATTACTGAGTAATATGATACTTTTTAGACTGAGACATGCTGTAGACAAAGTTTTAAGGGAAGAACAATGCGGTTTTAGAAAAGGTAGAGGATGTGTCGACCATGTTTTCACTCTTAGGTTAATAATTGAGAAGTCCCTTCGTTGTAAAACACCTTTGGTCTTTAGTTTATCGATAATGAGCAAGCTTTCAATTCTGTTGATAGAACAGCGTTAACAAAGGTCTTATCGTTATATGGTATACCAGAAAAATACATTTAAGTGATTTGCGCTATGTACGAGAATAATACTGCTGCGGTTAAGGTAGGAAATGAGGTTAGCAACTGGTTTTGTATTAAATCAGGAGTTAAGCAGAGTTGTGTTCTATTCCCCTTTATATAGATCATTTTGATGGACTTCGTCTTAAGGAGCACAGGAAAGGCAATTGGAGACCATGGAATCAAATGGGGAGGATATATATATATATATATATATATATATATATATATATATATATATATATATATATATATATATATATATATATATATATATATATATATATATATATATATATATATGCGTAATTTATATATTTAATATATCATTCTATATTTACTTTATTGTATATATATATATATATATATATATATATATATATATATATATATATATATATATATATATATATATATATATATATAATTATATATTTTTTCTATACAAAAAAAAATCCTGAACTTATTAAAAAGGCTTGGATGCTTTTGTTCTTATCTAATTTTAATGTCTTATAACTAAGACATATTGCATTGTGTTTGACTGTACATTTGATGTAACTATTTTGTTTATTTATCTAAATAATTTAAAATAAAACAGCACCACTATGTAAAGAGGCTATTTTTAATATTTTTAATATAGGTAAATATATATATATATATATATATATATATATATATATATATATATATATATATATATATGTGTGTGTGTGTGTGTGTGTTTGTGTGTGTTTGTGTATGTTTGTTTGTTTGTGTGTGTGTGTGTGTGCGTGTGTGTGTGTGTGTGTGTGTGTGTGTGTGTTTATAGTACCTAAAGGCTAGGGACGCGTATTAGGGAAAGTACCGGTAGTCACAGAATCAATATGAGCCAATGACCTACTTAATTGGCCATCCAAACCCAATTTTCTATCATTATAAATAAAAATAACTACACTCCTCTTTAATTTTGTTCCTTGTTAAGCAAGTTTAGCAGCTGTTGATTGCCAGCATGGCAAGAAATTCTAATAGGCTTTCTCAAACTATGAAGTCATAATATAGGTTTTTCGCATGATTTTTTGGTGTGTATTGAGCGTATCATGCAATCAGGCTGAAAAGCCAGTTTGTGAAATCACAACCATGTCAGAAGCTTCAATTTAATCTCTATAAACTCGAGTCCTTCTGTGTTAATAAAGAGCTTAGAAATTAAATATGGCTATAAAAGCAGTGGGTACAAAATATATATGGATAATATTAAACCTTGCACTAATCATTCTAGAAAAATCAGCTATAGCTAACGGTAAGTAGGAGTAAACAACATACACCCTATATGCATTTAGAATATCGTAAGTTATATATTAACTTTCTAAAGATAAATTTAATATTTTTTCTTGAAAAAAGTTGAAAAAATGTTTCAAAGATTTAAGATGTATTTTCTAGCAAAAGATAAAAGCCACTAAACTTACAAGTACGCACTGATTTTCAAAAAGGTTCTTTGATCTTTAAAGGAATTACAAATAGAAGAAAAATTAGAACAGAGATCTTATTTCAAAATATTGCTTTGCTAAATAAACCAGACTTTTTTTTGTCTGACTAATATCTTAAATATTTCAAATATGTTGATGTTTTATATTCTCGTAACAGTTAATTTTTCTTGTGCAAAATATACTTTGAACAACAAGGAAATAAACTAAAATTAACAATGTCAGGTCTCTAACCAGGTTTCAGTTTTATTTAGAGGCCCCACTTCTAAATAAAATTTTAGAAAATCTATAATAATCCTCAGAATTTCTTCAAGCCATACCATAAAATTTCATTTTATCTAGGGAGTTGTGTATTCTCCTGATGAGCCCGTGTGTTGGGTAGTCGCCTTTGAACTATTTGTCTGATTTATTGTTTTAAATATTCGGTATATGACGACCTATGCTCATTTACGATACGACTGCCTGTCCATGGACAATTCTTTGTGGTTGATTGTTTACTGCTATGCTGTTTGACCTATGTAATTGGTTGGATGAGTAGGGTTAAAGCCTCGTTCAAGTACTTATCTATATGAATGACTAAAGTAGGAAAACAAAGTAGTCTTTTCTACAAAGTAGTCGTTTCTTAAAGTAGGTCTTTCTTTCTCCTTCTGTCTTTTTTTATACTTTATATTTTATCTATCATTTATCATTCATTATATTATATATATTATTTATTATTTACTAATTAATATTTAGGATTATTTTTTATGGTTTGCGTTTGTTTCTGTGTTCATGCTGTTGCACTGGTGATTTCTTTTTTCACTATAGTAATTAAATGGCAATTGTGTTTCATGAGTCGTTGTTAAAAAATGGAACAAAAGGTTGAATTTTAGCATAGAGTGGGACGTTGAAGAGGGAAAAGCCCATGTCATAAAAGGATTAATTTTTAATAATTAATAATTTATTATTTAATAATTGACAATATTTTCTAATTAATTATGATTAGTTTATAAAATTAATTTAGAATATTAATTTAGAATCTTCCCTTCCAAAAATAAAACGTCTCTTTAGAAATATGTCCCCAGAGAATTCCCCACCTCAAGAAACGTCTTTATACTTCACACTAGCAACTATAATTCGTAAATAATGGGCACATGGGCGTGGGAGAGGAGCTAGCTGCCATTCAAATTTTTCAATCAAATTCAAATATCATCAAATTTCTTTTGCAAAATTAGTAAATTTCAACTGCCATTGAAAATAGGCTACGAGGCTATATAGGTTACATATAAGCCTCTACGAGGAAGTGAAAACAAATTATAATGAAAAAAGAAATTACCAATGCAGGAGAGAAGGGATATTCATCTAATTATAAGAGGCACGGGCCACACCAGATAGCTTTACTTGTTTCTTCATATTTTTTTTGTGCGTTTCTTTCTTAGTTGAAAGAGTTTATAAGAATGAAATAATAATTGTGCAAATCAATATTTAAGCTACAATAATGATATTGATCAAGCATAGTTCCGATTAAGATTGATTAAGATTATTAAAAGTTCTGATTAAGATTGTCATAGTTCTGATTATGTACTGATCATAGTTCTGATCATAGTTCTGATCATTCTGTACTGATCAGTGTACTGATCATAGTTCTGATTAAGATTGATTAAGATTATTAAGATTGATCAAGATTGATTAAGATTGATTAAGCATTGATTAAGCATAGTTCATAGTTACTCCAAAAGAAGACTAGAATTTTTAATTTCCGTTCAAATGAGTTATCTTCCGATCCTCTAGGACGATTTGTTCAACACGATCAACCCTGGGAAGAAACAAAATTCAATAATAAACACTCATCCGTGTCCTGTCTTTTGGCGAAAATTACAAAATTTCAAATTTTCGCAGATGGGAGCTTAGAACTTTTATAGTAGGGTTTTCTGATATGCTGAATCTTCTGCGACAGTTTCAACAGGATTTCGTGACTTTTGGGTCATGTTTCTCTCCTTTTTTGGAAATCCTTCAAACTTTCTCAAGTTTTTAGGTTTCCATGAGTACTAATAATCTTATCTAATATGCTTGAAACATATAAGATTAACAAACGTGTCTCATACAACTGGAATCAGCCTGATGAGCAATTTTTATGGCACTTGGTATTAACCAAGTGACATATAGCAATCGCAAATTCTGTCGGTCTGTCGATCAGTCTGTCGGTCCCGGTTTTGCTACTTTAGGCACTTCCAGGTAAGCTAGAACGATGAAATTTGGCAGGCCTATCAGAGACCAGACCAGATTAAATTAGAAATAGTTGTTTTCTTGATTTGACCATCTGAGGAGGGGGAGTGGGGAGCCCGTTCATTCGTAAAAAATAGAAAAATTGAAGCATTTTTAGCTTACGAACGGTTGATTAGATCTTAATGAAAGTTGATATTTGGAAGGATATCGTGTCTCAGAGCTGTTATTTCAAATCCCGACTGGATCTGGTGACACTGGGGAGGGGAGTTGGGAGGGAGAAACCTAAAATTTTGGAAAACACTTAGATTGGAGGGATCTGGATGAAACTTGGTGGGATAAATAAGCACAAGTCCTAGATACATGATTGACATAACCGGAATTGATCCACTCTCTTTGGGGTAGTTGGGGGGGGGGGGGTAAAATGAGATATTTTTAACTTACGAACGGGTGTTCGGATCTCAATGAAATCTGATATTTAGAAGGATATCGTGTCTCAGGGCTCTTATTTTAAATCCCGACCGGATCTGGTGACATCGGTGGGGAATTGGGAGGGGGAAACCTAAAATCCTGGAAAACGCTTAGAGTGGAGGGATCGGGATGAAACTTGGTGAGAAAAATAAACACAAGTCTTAGATACATGTTTAACATAACCGGAATGGATCCGCTCTCTTTGGGGTAGTGAGGGGGGGGGTTAATTCTGAAAAATTATAAAAATGAGGTATTCTTAAGTTACGAACGGGTGATTGGATCTCAACGAAATTTGATATGTAGAAGGATATCCTGCCTCAAAGCTCTTGTTTTAAATTCCGACCGGATCTGGTGACAGTGGGGGGAGTTTGGTGTGGGGGAGCCTAAAATCATGGAAGACGCTTAGATTGGAGGGAACGGGATGAAATGTGGTGAAAAAATAAGCAGAAGTCTTAGTTACGTGATTTACATAATTGGAACGGATCCGCTCTATTGCAGGTGGGGGGGGGGGTTAATCCTGAAAAATTAGAAAAATGACGTATTTTTAACTTACGAAGGAGTGATCGGATCTTTATCAAACTTCATATTTAGAAGGACCTCGTAACTCAGATCTCTTATTTTAAATCTCAACCAGATCCAGCGTCATTGGGGGGGGGGCAGTTGGGGGGGGGGTACCGGAAATCTTAGAAAATACTTAAAGCGGAGAGATCAGGATGAAACTGGACGGGAAGAATAAAAACCTGTCTAAGATACGTGACTGACATAACTGGACCGGATCTGCACTCTTTGGTGGAGTTTGGGGGGGGGGTAATTTTGAAAATTGAGGTATTTGTAACTTACGAAAGGGTGACCAGATCTTAATGAAATTTGATATTTAGAAGGATCTTGTGCTTTAAAGCTCATATTTGAAATTCAGACTAGATCCTGTGACATTGGGGGAGGGGAAACTGGAATTCTTGGAAAACGTGAAAATTCGGGTATTTTTATCTTACGAATAGGTAATCGGATCTTAATGAAATTTGATATTTAGAAGGAATTCATGTCTCAGAGCTCTTATCCCAAATCCCGACCAGATCTTTTGACATTGGGGGGAGTTGGAGGGGGAAATCTTGGAAAACACTTGGAGTGGAGGAATCGGGATGAAGCTTGGTGGATAGAATAAGTAAATGTTCTTGATACGTGATTGATGTAACCGTACTGTATTCGCTCTCTTTGGGGGAGTCGGGGGGAGGGGATCAGTGATTTGGCGAGTTTGGTGCTTCTGGACGTGCTAGGAGGATGCGAATTGGTAGGCGTGTCAGGGAGCTGCACAAATTGATTTGATAAAGTCATTTTCCCAGATTCGACCGTCTAGGGGCTAAAGGGAGAGGAAAAACTACAAAAAATTGGGTATTTATAACTTACGAGTGGGTGATCGGATCTTAATGAATTTTGATATTTAGAAGGACATCGTGACTCAGAGCTCTTGTTTTAAATCTTGACCGGCATTAAGCCTCTGATTTTCCTTTTAAATCAATCTATTGATTCTTAGAATTTTCTTAGAGCTCATACCATATGAGCTCTTGGCTCTTAGCTCTTCTTGTCTCGTCACAAGAGCCTTATGAGCTGTTAGCTCTTTTTTTTTCTTTTTTTATGACGCTATTACTACCTAAATTCCAATTTTAGGGTTTCTTTAATTACTCTTTAATTACTGCTAATTACCCTGAAGTAATAGATGCAGGATGCATACATTCAAGAGATTAGAGTTATGTGCAATGATAACATTGCTGTGGTTAAAATATGAAATGAAATCATTAGCTGGTTTCATATTTAACTAAGATTCAGGTAGGGTTGTGTTCTATCCCCATTTATATGGATTACTTTGATGGATTTTGTTCTAAAAATTATGGTGAACACTCTGGGAAAATATGGGAGAGATTTAGTCTGTATTTAGGTCCCACATAAAATTTTAAGTCAAATAAATGTTTTTTGGAAGTTGTCAGAGGTCGGGGTAAAAAAATTAATTCAAAAATTAACATTAGACTGGTCGTCTAGTGCTAAAGTGGCTTAGATTGGGGTTAAGTAAAGGGATTAGATTGGGGTTAATACAGTGGATAGTATTTGTATTCTAGCACCACCTATTCTGTACGTAGCACAACATCACCAGTGCCGCTATTTGTGCCACTAGTGTAGGTATGCAGCCCACGATTCCTCGGTGACTATTTCACCCAGGGTGTCACAGTTCTCTGCCATTGATAATTTGTGTCGATATATCTCTTTTGAGGTCCAGTATGTATTAAAATGATGAGAAGCTCCAGACACCATCTCTTCAACCCTACAACAACCGTAGAAAATGTAATTCACTTTTGCTGACCAATGTGTTAAACCCAGCACAACTATTTATCAACTCATAAGCTAAGGAGATGATTTCCTGAAACAAACTTTAAAGACAAAATTCTATAGATGAACTCCAAGATGAATTCTAAAGATGAATTAACAAAAATGCCTATACACAAAAAGGGTTAACTAACTTATTTGGTGAACCAGGGCAGACGCTAGTCAATCAGTCCATTGCAGCCCAAAACTACATTTACACTATCTTTAACTTAAAATCTATGGGCTAAGTTTTGCTGCCCAACATATTTTATTTTAAAAAATTAGTAAATTTCAACTGTCATTAAAAATAGGCTAGCCTCTACGAGGGAGCAAAAAATTATCTTAAAGGTAAATTTACATCTAGGAGAGAACGGATATTTATTCAATTATAAGAGGCACGGGCCTCGACAGATAGCTTTACTTGTTTTTTTTTTCATTTTTTTGTGTGTGTGTTTTTTTATTGTTGAAAAAGTTTATAAGAAGAAAATAGTAAGTTTGCAGATCAATATTTAAGCTACAATAATAGTATTGACCAAGTATTGTTCTGAAACTTGAATGATTCAAAAGACTCAGAAGGGTTTGATATATATTTTTCAGAGGAATTCTCTGGTAGTTCTTGTGGGTACGCATCTGACTGATCTTGTTTCAAAAACTAAGCTATATGAAAGATTTTGGTTTTATTCCACTTTTATTGCAAAAGTCAGAGAAAGGCTGAGACAGCTAGGACAAGTTGTTTGGATTAAGGAAGACGATTTGTGGAAGATCGTCCAGTTTGGCCATCTCCAAAATCCTGATTTCGTCATCTCTAAAATCCTGAGAAGGAAGAATTCCGCAAAGGTTATCAGAGAAAATGAAAATTCTTAGAATGGTCTAAAGGGGAAGGGGCTTAAATAGATTGAGATCAAAAAAGGTCGGTAGTAGCTGTACTGGCATCAGGTATATGGTTGCTGCAGTGACTTGTCAGTATTAAATCAATTTACGCTTGTCAGTGGGAGTTCGTTTAAATTTTTTCCTTTGGAGGAAGTCTATTTTTCAATTCCTTTCCTTCTGTGTAGATGAAAATTGATTTCTTTTATTATTCTCGATAGCTCCAGATCATTTACTTCTTACCGTATCAGCTTCACATTCTTTTGGTGGATTGTTTATAGTATCTCCAATAGTTTAATTACTTAGAAATTTCTAATCAATCTTCAAACCTTCTCCAATAGTTTAATTATTTAGAATCTCTCCCAATCAACCAGGATGTATTTACCATTATTGTAGGAAACACATTTATTGGAAAAAGAGTATTTTCTTTGTTTCTTATAAAAGAAATTTTAATAAATATCGTTAATTGTCCCTTTTTGACTTTTATGCTAATTTGGCATGCTGTAGAAATATAGCATATTTTCACAATTCGTTCTAGTCCTAAACTTAATTTATATGGTAGATGGTCTTTTACGTTTTTCAGTACTCTTTATAAGCTTTTTTTGTTCTAAAATTTGTATATTTATATTTTTTATCCAAATGGTGAGAAACGCAGACTCTACTTGATTAAATTCATGGGACATTTCCATTATAGCGCCTGATAATAATTATAAAACCATTTAAATATTTATGTCTGCTGTAATTTCATTGCTATTTCCTAAGATTGTTTTTAACGTTATTAGTACTGCATCTGTTATCTCTTGCTTGAAAATCGAAACATTAATAATTTTCTGATTGCAATTTTTGTTTTGTTTCATGATGTTTTGATATTGTTAATCGCTTGTATACTTTGTGTACGAAGATTTGATTTGTTTTTGTGATTTTTCCTATCCGATTCTCTGCTCTTTTCCAAGTTTCATTCTTCCAAATAGATACTCTGAAATTTCTCCAAAAATTTTAATTAGACTTGTTATCTTTTGATTAAAGTTTTCATTTTTCTCTTTGTTATTTTTTTTTTGTAAAGTGATAAATATTCGCTCAATATCTGCAACTTGATTGTACCAGAAAATTTAACAAGGAGGTAGTTTGATGCAGAAACAAGATTAATTTCAACCTTTGTTTGTAGGGCTATGTGAAACTTTCTTAAATGATGAGAACGTGAAAGCAATAGATTTCTTTATTCCAGGGTATAAATTGTAATATAAAGGTCGTTCTTTCATACAGAGAGGGGGAATAGCCACCTTGATTAGAAGTGATGTTGGTTATAATGCAGAATACTTCCCGGTCGGCTCATGTAATCAGATACATGGGAACGACTGTCTGGAATCCATTCCCACAACAAGTTAAGGAATAAGAAAGTCTTCCTCAGCTGAAACGGCGCTTCAAGGCCTATATTCTAAACAATTAGTAATGTTGAGTATTTTAGGCCGAGAGAAGGGTATCTCCCCTCCCCCCTTTTTGTTAAATTGACCATCACTTTTTTCTTTTGTTTTTTTTTATAGTTTATGTATCTTATTTATTTATTTTCTGATGATATGTGAAATCAAACAGTTCGTGGTAACGAACTGTAGTAAGGAGTGACCCGGCTCAATAGTAAACGAAACTCTACAAAACAGAATTTTGATGCTAAAATATACATCAAAAGAATTGGATTTTTATGCTGATTCTAAATATATAAGTTTCATCAAGTTTAATCTTTGTCATCAAAAGTTACGAGCCTGAGAAAATTTGCCTTATTTTGGAATATAGGGGAAAAGAACCCCTAAAAGTCATAGAATCTTAACGAAAATCAAACCATCGCATTCGGCATATACAAAAATGTGGAATTTCGTATTTTTTTCCAGAAGACAAATCACGGGTGCGTGTTTATTTGTTTGTTTTTTTTTGTTTTTTTTTTCCCAGGGGTCATCGTATCTCACAAGTGGTCCTAGAATGTCACAAGAGGGCTCATTATAACGGAAATGAAAAGTTCTAGTGCCCTTTTTAAGTGACCAAAAAAATTAGAGGGCACCAAGGCCCCCTCCAACGCTCATTTTTCTTCAAAGTCAACAGATCAAAATTTTGAGATAGCCATTTTGTTCCACATAGTCAAAAACCATAATAACTATGTCTTTGGGATTGACTTACTCCCCCACAGTGCCTGGGGGAGGGGCTGCAAGTTACAAACTTTGACCAGTGTTTACATATAATAATAGTTATTGGGAAATGTACAGACCTTTTCAGGGGGATTTTTTTCGTTTGGGGGTGGGGTTGATGGTTTGAGGGGAGGAGGCTATGTGGGAGGATCTTTCCTTGGAGAAATATGTCATGGGGGAATAGAAATTCAATGAAACGGGCGCGGAACTTCTAAAATTACTATAAAAAAACAATGAAAAAATAAACATGGAAAAGTTTTTTCAATTGAAATTAAGGAGTAGCATTGAAACTTAAAACGAACAGAGATTATTACGCATATGAGGGGTTCTAAAATACTTTAGTATAAAGAGCGAGGTATTTAGGAGGGTACAAACCCCCTCTTATACATAATAAGAATTTAAGAATATAAAAGTTTGTTACGTAAGTTAATTCTTAATTTACGTGTATTTTTTACTAATAAAAACATTCGTTAAAAGTTAATATTTATAGTTGCCTTTTTATTTAACCGAAAAATTCCAGGGCAACTAGGCCTCTTTCCCCACCCTTTATTTCTCAAAATCGTCTGATCAAAACTAAGAGAAAGCCATTGAGCCAAAAAAGGAATTAATATGCAAATTTCATTTTAATAATTGATGTGTGGAGAAACAAAATCAAATCTGCATTAATTCAAAAACGTTCAGAAATTACATAAGAAAAAGTAGTTTTTTTAACTAAAAGTAAGGAGCGACATTAAAACTTAAAACGAACAGAAATTACTCCGTATATGAAATGGGTTGTCCCCTCCGATATCCCTCTTTACGCTAAAGTTTGTCTCTTTGCCACAATTCTGTTTTTAAAAACAATTAAAAGCTTTAGCGTAAAGAGTGAGGGATTGTGGAGGGGACAACCCATTTCATATACGGAGTAATTTCTGTTCGTTTTAAGTTTTAATGTCGCTCCTTACTTTCAGTTAAAAAAACTAGTTTTTTTATGAAATATTGTAAAGAAACGGATCGTATTATATTTTAGCTATATTTACTGGCCATTGTGACCTTTTTTTTTAGCTGATGAATGAAAGCTTATAGTATTTTTTTTAAATAAAGCTACCTGCTTACTTAATGTATGGCATAACCTTTCGCTCTGGCTTGAAGATAAAGTTGAAACTTTACTTATTGAAACACAGACTTCTGTCCGAGGAAAGTTGATATTGGGAATAGTATATAAAGTACCATCATTTTGGGATAATTATTTTATAGATGCATTGGAAGGTGTTTTATTCCAAATTACAAGTGAGCATAAAAACATGATTTTGATGGGTGGTTTCGATATTAATTTGTTGAATTCAGATGGGCGCGATGACTTCATTAACAGCAGGTTGTCATCTCATTTATAACCTCTAGTATCTATTCCTACAAGAATAACAAAGTCTTTGGGAACTTTAATTGATAATATTTTTGTTGAATGTCGATTACTAAATGTTTGTTTGGCTGATGTTCTTATAAGTAATGGATCAGACCATCCTATACTAATTAGTAAAATTAATTAGTTTATTATTAAAATTAATTATTTAACTAATTAGTAAAAATTTTCGAGAGTTTTTGGAAGTAAGTGTGCAAATGAGGCTTATGATTTATTTGTGATGACATTTCTTTAAGGGCTTAACAAATGTTGCCCATACAAGCAGATAAGAAAGAAAAAAAATATTCCAAGGAGGGAATGGATGATGAATGATATCCTTGCATCTACAAAAAAGCTGTAAAAGTATTATCTAAATGACTCTACTGAACAGAAACTCCAGTGTTTTAAAGAATACCATAATCAATTAAATGAAATTAAAAGGCATACTGAAAAACTATATTATAAAAGGGAATTCGAACACATTAAAGGAAATATGAAAAAGACATGGACAAAAATTAATGAAGTAATTGGGCGTAAAAAAGAAAAAGAGAAAATAAAAAAGATGAAATCTGGAGATGCTATTGTGAATGATCCAGAAGAAATAGCGGAAAACCTGTGCAAATCTTTTCTGAGGAAGGTTCAGAATTTTGTCATGAGGCATCTAAAAGATCAATAGGTCCCGCTGTTCTTATATACTCAACTCGACATGTAACTTCGGATTTTTTGTTTATGAATTATGATGAAAATGAAATAAATGAAATAATCATGAAAATGAAATCTGAATCTTGTGGAATAGACGAGGTTTCGCTAAAAATTGTTAAAGCCAGCAAACAAATTCCCATTCCTATTTTAGTTTATTTAGTAAATTTGTTACTTGAAGCGGGAACTCTCCCAGAAAGACTAAGAGTTGCTCGTGTATTACCATTCACAAGAGAAAGTAAAAAACTAACCCAACCAATCATCAACCTGTATCCATTCTTTCTTTTTTCCCAAAATTAATGAGAAGGTAGTTCATAAACGAGTGTATAACTGTCTCCAAGAGCAGTAAATACTTTCCAAAACGAGGTTTGGTTTTCGTAAAGGATTTTCAACAGATCATACCATCCTAAAGTTAGTTTATTGGGTAAATAATGTATTTTATAAAGGCCTAATTCCTGCAGCATTATTTATATATATTAAATAGGCATCCAATACTATTGATCATGATAAAAATGCTGTATATTCTCAAATCAATTGGGGTAGATAACTTAGCTTTAAAATGGTTTGATTTGTTTTTAAGCAACAGGGCGCAAGTCATGCATAATTCAAAATAATATCCTAGAGCCATTTTATAACGCGTGGAGTCCCGCAAGGGTCAATATTGGGATCCTGATTTTTCTCATTTATGTTGACAAAATAAAATATTATTTAACTGAAACTAGCGTAATAGTATTTGCAGATAAAACACTTTTGTTTGTTGCATCTGAAAGTCTACCTTCTTTGCTTAAAAAAATGGAAACCGCTCTCAATAAATTTGTGTCATGGGTGGATTTAAATTATTTAACGCTTAATTACATTACGACAAATTATATTATATTTTCTAGAATAACATCAATTGAAACAGATCTGAAATTAAGAATAGGTAATAATACCATAGAAAGAGTAAAAACTTGTTGATATCTGGGTTTTATAGTTGATGATAATGTTTCATGGAAAAGACATGGAGAGTTGGTTGGTAGCAAACTTTCAAGGTCCTTTGGAGTCATCCTCCACCTCAAATTCCGTTTAATTAAGAAAATACTAAAAATTATTTATTGTTCTTTTTTTCATCCTCATTTGTCTTATGGATGTTCCATCTTTTGCAATGGGTGTCCCCATTTCGCAATCATAGGCTATGAATAAGCCCAGCGTTTCCTCGGCCATTCCATTGACCCCAGACTTCAGTAGGATGAACAAAGGGTTAGAATTGCCTTCTTAAAGCACAATTTTTTTATTTTATGGTTTTAGAGTACATTAATAATGCTAACGTGGGTAAAACTAGAGATACAATAATTGACCCCAACAATAGTAATGATGAGACGGTTATTGAGCTTTAATTGAAAGGCAATGTAAAAAATTACAAAATTTATTTGTAATCCAAGACATGAAAATAAAAATCGTATTGGTTACAATCTAAGAGAAGAGAATAAGTGCCGTGTCAAGAGAGAACATGATAAATTATTCTATTGAATAAATTCTAAACATCCAAAGTTGTTCAATGATTGTAATAAAATGTATTATTGTATATGAAATTGTTTCATTAATGCAGTTCTTTACATTCTGTTCCTATGATTCTTTTATGCTGATAGTTGTCTCTAATGTAATTCTTGGAAGTATCGTCTATTAACTAATAAAATGCCATTAGCATTCTACTTCGATATATCGTATATATATATATATATATATATATATAGCATATATATATATATCGTATATATATATATATATATATATATATATATATATACAATGCAAAGAGAAATCACCAATGCAACAGCACAGACACATTAAAAAAAAACCCTGCATATGTGCCATCTCACCATATATATATATATATATATATATATATATATATATATATATATATATATATATATATATATATATATATATATATATATATATATATATATATATATATATATATATATATATATATATATATATATATATATATATATATATATATATATATATATATATATATATATTAGGAGTTGTAGTTGCTAGAAATGATGATTTTATTGAACCAACACCTGAACTATTGAACGCTATGAGATTGGACAATCGACAACCAGGACAATCAATTGTGGCAACATCAATCCAGCAGCTAAAGCAAAGGCCATTGCTAAACTGTCTGGAGTAATCAGAATCCAAAATGTTTCAAAAATTAAAATGACGAGCAAAGACGCGGCCAGTTAGAAAACGTGCGAAAACGACAGTGAGAGCACGTCAAAATTGAAAATGAAAAGCAAAGAGACACGCGGTTAGAAGACATGCGATACCGGGCAAGTCAGCCAGTAAAAAATTAAAATGAATATGATTAAACTTCCCTGAAGTAATGATGCTAGGACTGGTTTTAAAAATTTCTTAGTTGTATAAGGATTGTATGTTAATGTGAGTTATTTTATCGTGTTTTTTTTTCATTTGTTTTGCTGATGACAGCCCTTGGATATAGAGTCGAAAAAATTGTTTAAAGTTGCATTCCATTGTCTATATATATATATATATATATATATATATATATATATATATATATATATATATATATATATATATATATATATATATATATATATATATATATATATATATATAACCATTCAGCGTTAAACTACCCGAGGCCAACAAAGCTGCACATGCTCCTCCTCATTCCCTATATACATAAAGCCTTCCTATCTACCCCCTCTCATGAAGATCCAATTCCCGTTAAATTCTTCCTCCTCCAATTAGAATCGGTGATAGCCTGCTCTTCTAGTTGCAATAAATGAGTAGCCAAAAAGGGTGATCATTGGCAATATGTTATCTTACAAAATCAGCTAAAACAAATATCGTTAGTTTTATCTAGATATATATCAATTACAACTATATATTTTAGATTCCTTAAAGAATTCGGCAAAATGTCCAAGATATTTCCAAAAGCTATGTCGACAACTGAATGGATACTGTGTTCAAAGCACTTCGAAAGCAAACATCACTTGTGAATGTGCAGAAAATACCGTCAAGTCCAAATCGGGTGTATGTACAGCCTTGCAGGGAGTCAAAAACGGAGTAGACAAAGTTCGATTTCTACTTGGAAACAATGTTCAATGGTCTGATGACTTGGAAGATAAAAGTTCTGGTGATTATTTGAACCTAAAGAGCAGTGCACTGAAATTTGTGAGTACTCTCAGATGCACTTAGTATAAGTCATTACGCCGAAATTGTAGATGTAGATCCAGTTCCATATTGTCATTTATATATTATTCAGATTTTTATTTTATTTAAATATTTGTTATGGTTTTGTTATTTCATTATTAAGCTACTATTATATCGGCTGGGTCCGTTGAGTTTTTCTGTTGAACTTTAGCATGTCTGCTATGATCAAAATACCTCACAATAATTATATTTTATTTTAAAATTTTATTTCAGATTCACAGTTTTATTATAGTTATAAACAGGATAGCCTTGGTTATTAAAAATTTGAGGTTGTCAGAACATTATAAGCAACTCCATGTCAAAACAAAAACCTGAGAAGGCGAGCTAGTTGTAAATATTTTGAACTCATTTTTGGAGACTCTTCAGGAGGCATATGCCGAAGAGACTTCTTAATGAGGGAGACAAAAAAGTATATATATATATATATATATATATATATATATATATAAAATATATATATATATATATATATATATATATATATATATATATATATATATATATATATATATATATATATATATATATATATTCTTTTCACTGTCAAATACCTCCCTAAGACATTGCGGAAAATCCTATTCTGTGGAAATTATAGTTACCTAAACATATATAATTTAATGATCTATACGTACGTAAGATTGGAGAGCCAAAGCAAAGTCAAACTTGGATTTATATTTTTAGTACAAGAGATTTATTTATTGATAGCATCTATTCGTGTAGTCTTTGCCCTAGTTATTGAAGGGTTCTGCCAGTGTAAAAGTTCCCATACTAAAAGAGGACTTCTATTGACGCCATTTCTAAGTATAGGATCAGTTTGTCTATCTCAAAATTGTAAAAAACGTTCAATCTTTAGTTTTTCTTTGAAGGAAGGAGAAAGATTATTTTGAAATAATTTTTTTGAAGCTTATCACCAAAGCGCTGAGGGGATATTTCCTTAGCCTTCCAGCTCCAATGTAAAATGAAGAAAAAACAATTCCTCAGAGATTCACACCCATGTTCCCACACGGACAGAATATCATCAACAAAACAGGATCGTAAAACTATTTCAAGAGAAAAATATCAAAAATGGAATTTTGTGTTAATCCAGGTAAAAATTCGTTTAATAAGGAGAAATATATCTCCTTATTTTATAACAGATTTGTATTATAGATTATTATATAATAAATTTATACTATAGATATACTATAGATTTCTAGAATCTTATAAGCAAAACCCTCAGATTTATCCTAGAATTCTCTTTCTAAGTATTGCTCACATTTATTTATGGTTAAGTAAGTCTACATAGACACTGCATTGAAACTCGCTTATTTTTATTACCTTTGTCTATGAAGTCGTAACTAAGTTTTGATTTTGTTTGGCCCGAAAACCATTGATCTTTTTTTATTCGTCAACTCTGACATCTTTCTGAAACTTAAAATCAAAAAGATAGAATATTTTCCTAGTTTTACCTGTTACATTCATCCCTGTCTACCAAGACTGCATGTGGGGAGCTAAATATTACATTTCATTTACCATTGCAATTAGTCTAGCCTCTACGAGAGTTTAAAGTTGGCTAAAAATAAAAATTATATTCCACATATATTTAGATGTACGTAAAAATGGAACGCTTATCTCATAATAAGGGGCAGGAGTGTCAAAGCCTCCCCCGTTTAAATGGCCAACCACGCACCAAACTGGTCAGCATCTAACAACACAAAACACTAAACATCAACTTTAAAATGTCCAATAGTCTTTCGATCTTCTATCTCTCATACAATCACTCTCTTCCATTAAGAACCTCGATTCAACGGCTCCGCCATTTCACTTTTGTTGCTGACTTGTGGCTGCTGAAAGGTTGCTACAAAGACAAACCTAAAAATAACAGCGTTCAAATTTGTACTTGAGGCACATCTTCAATGTCATGTTGCGACAAGAAATTAGTAGCGTGAAGATTTCTCTGTGATCTACCCAGCCATTATCTCTGGAGTGGAAAAGAGGAAGGCGTAGATTTTTCTTGAATATGTTTTCGGACGGGTGAGTCTAGAATCTTGGAGTAAGTGGGACAATGGCAGCCACAAGGGCGTTGTAAGATATAGAGACAAGAAATAAACTCAGACTTAATTATGACGGTTACTTTTGATTTATGTACGCATCCCTTAGGCTAATCTTCAGCGGGAAGATACCCTTACCAAATTTACCTTGCGGATTCGTGAGAGGCTTCGTTGAGACTTTATATTCCACAGACATCCCTGGAGAAACTAAGTTTTGTATCTAAAGTTAGCAAATGCTTTCACCCCAATTATGAGGTGTGGAAAAGTTGCAAATTGTTGGTTTTGCAAAACCTTTACTAAAAATTTACTAAGCAGCGTCTTAGCAACGAATATCCATTACATTTCTTCCAATCTCTTTGAGACGAGATTAAGATCCAAAACTGTAAATTGAAATTCTTAAATCAAATACTAGCAGTGTATATCTATTCAATCTCCTTGAGTTTCTTTGAAAAGAGATTAATAGCCAAAACTCGAAGGTGCACTTCTTAAGTCAAGTACCCTGGCTAATACTTTCCAGGAATCTCTTAATATTTTTTTAACTCCATCTCACCTAGAAATATTTTGAAACCTGTTATAAACCATTGTCTCACAATTTCTAGTGCTTTTAAGTGGGACAGAAATGTTGAAGATATTATCAAATAGCAGTGCGTGAATATTTATCCTTGATTAAACCTTTCAACGAACGTATTATGCTTATCATACCCATGTTTCACATAACCTTAGTGATGAAATCAACTCTGTCCAAAATGATTTGCACAAGATCGGCTAAAAGAAGAATCAGATCACTGACAACTCCCTCCTTAAGGACCCAGTTCTCACTGGCTCAAACGGAGTGATGGTCTGCATTTTCTTGTGCTTGCTACGTCCATCATTTCAAAAACCCATGCAACGAAAATTTTCCCAAAAACATTGATTCCGTCTCATCTACCTAACCCACTCAGCTTAAGTAGTGAATAATTAATAACCTTGGTGGTGAAATCAACTCTGTCCAAAATGATTTGCACAAGATCAGCTAAAAGAAGAATCAAATCACTAAAAACTCCCTCCTTAAGGACCCAATTCTTACTAGCTCAAACGGAGTGATGGTTTGCATTTTCTTGTGCTTTCTACGTCCATCGTTTCAAAAACCAATGCAAAGGAAATTTTCCCAAAAATATTGTTTCCTTCTCATCTACTTAGCCTACTCAGCTGTCCTAATTGACGCAATGATTAATTCTGCTAGGTCAACTGAAATGTTTTGAATTAGTTTCAGCCCTTGATCATATAGCACTCAAATAAAGCCTTTACGTTTTTTTTTAAAAAAGAATGGTTGTTTCGTATTTCTTATAGTTTAATTTATAGTCATATTTTAATTTCCGATTATTTTTATTTGTTATCGTTTTTGTCTTCTCATTTCTGACTCTATTCACAAACAGCATATAACTCTGTTCCTTTGGTCACTTCTTACTTTGATAATCTTGCTCCGTCGTCTTGTCAAACAGTTCGTGGCAACGAACTATAGTATGGAACGACCCTGCTCAATAGTAACCAACAACCTAAAACATGGCATTTCGATACTAATAGATATATCCCAAGAATCCGACTTTTATGCTGATTTTAAAGTTATAAGTTTTTTCAAATTTAGTCGTACCTTTCAAAAGTTACGAGCCCGAGAACATTTGCCTCATATTGGAAAATAGGGGGAGAAACCCCCTAAATGTCATATTATTTTAACGAAAATCATACCATCACATTCAGCGCATCAGAAAGCCATACTGTAGAAGTTTCAAGCTCCTGTCTACAAAAATGTGGAATTTCGCTTTTTTTGCCAGGCAGATCACGGGTGCTTGTTTATTTGTGTTTTTTCCCATGGGTGATCGTATCGACCCAGTGCTCCTAGAATGTTACAAAAGGGCTCATTGTAACGTAAATTAAAAGTTCTAGTTCCCTTTTAAGTGACCAAAAAATTAGAGGGCACCTAGGCACCCTCCCACGCTCATTTTTTCCCAAAGTCACAGAATAAAAATTCTGTCTCACAGTCCCTGGGGGAGGGTCTGCAAACTACAAGCTTTGACCATCGTTTACATATAGTAATGGTTATTGGGACGTGTACAAACATTTTCAGGGGGATTTCTTCTGATTGGGGGAAGGGGGTTAAGTGGGATGATCTTTCCCTGGAGAATTTATCATAGGGAAAGAGAATTTCCATGAAGGGGGCGCAGGATTTTCTATAACTCTTTAAAAAAATGAAAAACTAAATATGAAAAAGTTTTTTCAACTGCATGTAAGGAGCTTAATTAAAACTTAAAATGAACAGAAATTATTATGCATATGAGGAGGTTCATCTCCTCATATGAGATATAAATCTCCTCATCTCCTCACGGTATATAAATACCGTGACCATTACGATAAAGTATCTTTTGTAAATTTCAGTATTTATTCTACGATCCTTGTGATTCAGGGGCTATTCTTAAAGAATTGGGATAAAATTTAAGCTATAGTGTAAAGAGCAAGGTATTGACGAGGAGGCGAACCCTCTCATATACGTAATAAAAATATACCAACATAGAAGCTCGTTACATAAGTTAATTCGTAAGTTGTGTTTATTTATTACTAGCAAAAACGTTCGTAAAAAAGTAAAAGTTCTAGCTGCCTTTTTAAGTAACAAAAAAAATGAAGGGCAACTAGGCCTCCCCCCCCCATTTCTTAAAATTGTCCTATCAAAATTACGAGAAAGCCATTTAGCCAAAACAAAATTAATATGCAAATTTCGTTTTAATTATTCATGTGCGGAGAGCCAAAATCAAAACATGCATTAATTTGAAAACGTTCAGATATTGAATAAAAAAGATAAGTTTCTTTAACTGAAAGTAAGGAGTGACATTAAAACTCAAAACGAACAAGCTGTTCCATTCTCAAGGCCTAACAATTTACGCTAAAGTTTTTTATTGTTTTATAAAGTAGAGTTGAGAGCAAGAGTCAAACTTTAGCGTAAACAACGGGGCGTTGAGGAGGGAATAGCATCTTTCATATACGGAGTATTTTCTGTTCGTTTTAAGTTTTAATGTCGTTCCTTACTTTCAGTTAAGAAAACTTGTGTTTTTTTATATCTAATTCCAAATCAAGGTAGGAAGGCCATCTCAATTATTGGCGAAGAAAGTGTTTGATAAAGATGAGCAAAACAGTTAGAAAATCTTTTAAACTTTAACAAATTGTAGGAAATCATTTATAATAGGCCTACAAAGAAATTATTGACAGTTTTGAAATGGTTCAAACTGCGATGTAATTAAGATTTACTCAGTGATGTATTGACGATTAAGTAATGTAAGGAATGCATTACTAATTTTATAAATTAATTTAATTTTTAATTTAATTTTAAGTGATGTAAGGAAGATTATACTTGTAAAGGCTGGGATGAAAGGTTACTATTACAAGCAGTAATGAAAGGATTAGAAATAGGTCTCTCACAGCACAATGACCGTCTTCAGCAGATAAATTAGAATAATGTAAAAAAATATTGCCATTTATAAAAAAATTCATTAACTGTCATAGCATTTAACGTACTTATTTTCTTCAAGGCAGTTACAGATGCAAAAATCTTTGACTTCTAAGTTTCTAGGCGCTTAGGCTCCCTATTTTAGTCTTCAGATGGGGACTTCTAAGCTTAGCAACTCAAAGAGAATTGTATCTGTAACTGCATTGAAGAATGTAAGAGTGATTAACAATTAATAATTGATTTTCGTTTTGCATGAGTGTCGATGTTTAGTTTGGATTATGCAAGGTTATCTACTGAATATCGGCCACTGCGTATGTGACCGAAGTATCCATATTTTTTTTGTCTTCTACTGTCAAATAAAATATTTCTTCCTATTGAACTATTATTTATGCGTCATTAAAGGCAGTGTGGTCTTCGAAAGTAATTATGGAATATAGTGGCTGCAAAAATATATAGGAAGCATTAAAAATTATTGATATTATTTTTGAAAAAAAGGAAATACCTTTCAACTTTATGAAAGATTAAACAAAACCCATTTACAAGAAAGGTGGTAAGAGTGAGTGTAATTAAATGAAACTATTTAAAGGTAACTAAAGAAAAATTAGCTCATTTTCTGTAAGGAAAAATTTGTTGGATTAATGGTACTTGCAATACTTAAAGAATATGTAGAAAAAGTTTGTGGAGAATGACATTGGGGCTTAGGAATAGGAGAGGGTGTGTAGACAATTTTTTTTCTGTGAGATTAATAAATTAAAAGTGGGTCAACCATCAAACCCCCTTATCCTCATTTTATAGTTTTTTTTAATTTGGGTTTGCTAACAAAATACCTTAAGTAAAAGTCTTGTCCTAATATAGTATACTAGATAAATGCATTGAAATGATTGATAGTATGCAAAAGAACAACAGTACTGCGATTGATGATGGATGCAAGGTTAGTAGCTGATTTGACCTGGGATAAGGAGTTCAACAGGGTTGTGTTGTATCCCTATTTTAAAGACTAATTTCACAAACTTCGTTTTAAAGAACATGCCAAAGGGTATGAAAGGGCATGGAATTAATTGAAAAAATCTCCTAAAGAACAAATATCCTTTAGATGGCAAAAATGATTTGATTGTCCAAATAAAAAAAAAATATTTGTAAAATATTTAGTTTTAGGAAGTTTTGGGAGTCCTTTGGGGTGCGAGAATTAGTTTGAAAATTAATTGTAAGAAGACTAAGTTACTTGGAGTAGAGATAAATTAAAGGAATAGGGGATAGTGGTTAAAGATAAGATTGGTCAAGTAGATTGCTTTACTTACCTGGAAAGTGGGGTAATACATAAAAAATGAAAAGGTCAAAGCCTAAAGTGTATTTTCACAGTTAAATATTATTTGGATAAATAGAAAAATAAGTCTGAGAGCTAAGATTAGAATACTGGAAGCCACGGGTGCCGGTAGGGCGGGGGGTACGGCCCTCTTATGGAAATTAGGGACTATAAAGCAATTATAAGGAAACCAAAGGAAAAAGAGTAGAATAGGGAAAAGTCATGGAAAAAATATAGGCTGCCCCATTGATGGCTGCCTTCCAATAGATTTTGACCCCCCCCCCCTAAAAAGGAAAGCATAAGTTCTAATTTGTGACTGAGTGACCCCTTTCGAGTTTTTCACAAACATTTTTCTATATGATTTCATTGGAGCAACAGAAAAAAAATTGAATTCTTTATAGTAATGAATGGTAAGTAAATAGCGATCCTTGTCAATTATGAAAGTATATGAGACTAACTAGTGATAACGTTCAATCAAAGAATCAGCTTTTTATGGTAATCCTAAATATGTATTTGTTTATTAGTAATAAGTGCAGTTATTAGTACACGAGAAGGTTCGTATTATTATGGAAAACACAAGAAACATACTTTATAAGGGGCAATTTTAGTAAAAATATGCTGTCAACTTTTGCTTACATTGCAAGAGTAACCATTAGGTGATATATGAAGTCACTATAGTCAGAAATGTTTCGTCTGAATGGATTGCAGGGATTTTGTTTTATTTTCTCTCTGAAAGCATGTGTCTTTTGTTTTTTATATATCATTTTTTTACAGGAGTGATTGTATTTATCCAGTTGTCAATTTGAGAAAGATTTATTTTTTTACAGTTATGAAGTATAAAGGCGTTAAATATACCGGTTTTTGGTATTCAAAGTTAGATTAAAAATACTTAAATAAAATTCTATTGATTTTCGTAAGTTTAGTTTAAATGTTTTACTTTTAACAAACTACTTTGACAGTGCGTTACTTTTTTTTATATACAATTGAGTCTAAAGTTATTAAAATACTTTGATATTTGATAACCAGGTTTAAAACTGTCGATATTGTTAAAAAATATCCTTCCAACGATTCGGCTTTGCTCAACAGAACTGAATTCTAATCATTTATATCTTAGTTCTTGTAAATAAGCTTTTGTTTCGTAATTTTCCATTTTTATATACTTTTACTTTAATTGACATTCTTTTCCCATTGCCTTTAGAAAAATACTTGTCTCTAAGCTTTATTAAATAAATAAAGAACAAGTTTTTTCAACTGCAAGTTAGGAGCAAAACTAAATATTAAAACAAACAAAAATTATTGCGTATGTAAAAAGGGGTTGCACCCCTTCTCAACACTTCGCTCTTCACGCTACAGTGTTTTGGCACTATAAACAATATTACTTATTGTTCTAATTAGACGACCCTTTTGTCTCAGGTGTTGTTTTTAAAGAAATGGGACAAAATGTAAAGTTTAGCGTAAAGAATGAGGTGTTGAGGAGAATGCAACCCCCCTTATATATGTAATAATTTCTGTTTTTCTTAAATTTTAATGTTGCTTCTTACTTTCAGTTGAAAAAACTTGCCTTTTAAAATTCAATTTCTCATCGTTTTTTTAAAATAACATCAGGATACCCGGATCCATCTCCACTGAAAAAAAACCCTCCCCAGAGAAATATCCTGCCGGTAATTCAATCTTGGTAAAAAAAAAAGCTTACCCCGTACAATTACTCTTAATATCCCCACGCCTAAAATTGAGTCGGTAAAGAGAAAGAAAGACGTATAAAGAAATTTCGTAGAGGAATTCTGGTGAATTCACCCTGTAAAATTTCCCCTAAAAAGTTCACCCCCTGGAAAATTCCCTCTCCATGGAAAATTCTTCTTCCAAAATCCTCCCAGCAGAAAATTAATCCTCCCCTCCCCACCCGGAAAGTGTAAGCATACTTCCCAATAACAGATAAAACAATTGGTAAATTTACAACTTAAAAACCTTTCCCCAGGGGCTTTAGGGGGTCATTTTATCTTTAAATAAATAGTTATTGGGCTTTCAACTATGCTGAAGAAAAAAACCTATCTCAAAATTATTATCGATTTGGGGAGAAAAGTGGTTTCGGAGGGGACCTAGTTGCCCTCAAATTTTTTGGTAACTAGAAAAGGGCACTAGTACTTTTTATTCCATTAGAATAAGCCCTCTGTAAACGTTCTAGGACCACTGGGTCGATATAATCACCCTTGAAAAAAACAAAAACCATAAAAACAAAGAAACAATGAACACGCATCCATTTTTCTGGCAAGAATTACAAAATTCCACATTTTTGCACACATGACCTTGAAACCTCTACAATATTGTTCTTTGATACGCTGAATCCGATGATGTGGTTTTCAATAAAATTATATGATTTCGAAGGGGTCCTTCCACCATTTTTCGTGAATAAGACAAATTTTCTCAGGGTCTTACCTTTTGATGGGTTATGTTAAACTTAATGGAACTTATATATTTGGAATCAGCCTATTAAGCCAATTCCTTTGATATATCTATTCGTGTCAAAATTCAGTTTTTTTTAAAGTTTCGGTTACTACTGAGCCGGGTCACTCCTTACAGTTTGTTACCACGAACTGTTTGATTATCAATCTATATCCAAACAGAGATCATAGAAATATGTTTTTTTCCGTCACCGTAATTATTGTATTCATAAAACTTCACAGTTTCATGAAATGTAATTAAAAAAATAGAAAAGGTTTTTTGAATTATGTAAGGAACAAGTTTCGAACTCAAAACAAATATAATCCTCAGAGTGTTCAGTGCTGCATTTAGTTTTTAATTGTAGATTTAAAAGTAGTTTATAATGCTAACGTTTGAGGTTTTCTGATTGAATAAAGTAATCTGACTCTGTCAGAGCTTGTTAAAGCCTATTTGGAAGTTCGATGAAATGCTATCTTGATATAGGAAACAAAGCCTTTTTAAAGTAATGCATGCAGTGTAACATAATATCAATGCTACTATAATATGATACAGGTGACACAATTGTTGTATTTCAGCTAAAGGTAGTGTTCCCCGACGCTCAACCTTCTATTGTGGGTTTCACTAGATTAACTAGTCTTCAACGAGGTTCAACAAGCCCCCAAATCATAATGGAGGCTTTATTACCTTCAGAAGTGTCTGAATATACTCAAGACAATATTTATATAGCACTGCTAGCATACCAAGATCCTGATACTACACTTGTGAATGTTCCAGGGATTGCGTTTTCTGTTTATTCTCCAGAACTTAACACCAAACGTAAGTTTTTTTTTTACCAAATGTAAGTTTGTGCACCAAAGTTATAGTTTTTTAATCGATGTTATATCCGGATTAAATATTATTTTAAACTGTATGTTGTTATTTAAATTATACTTCCATATAATTTGGGATTTGGGGACCATGAAACAAGTACTAGTGGTAAAATATTGAAAATGTATGCTTGCGCTGTCATTATAGTGAGCAAATAGATTTATTTGGAATGCTGAAACGATTCAAAATTGCGGATGGTGGATAAGTGAGAGTGAGCTACCCAAAGATGATACCATTCTATGAGAATGCAAACATAAATTAATAGTCAATGATAAGGGCCAAATTCTTACTAGTACGTGTGGTAACACGTTATCTGTTGATAGACCCTTTTAGCACCGCTCTGGTATTACCGCTCAAATGAAGGCAAAGAGAAAAAGAAATGCCTACTGCCGAGCCAATACTATAAGCCATATCACGTCTACCTGCCAGAACTGTTTCCTGTAAAGAAATAATGTGTTAATAGATCTTGAATTCGAAAGCAAAATAATAAGGGCATGGCATACAATATAACAATGGGGCATAAAGCTAAATTGATCAAAAATAAAGCGTTTGTGAAAAATATTACTACCATTGATCATGTATCAACAGATATTGTCAATAGACCAACTAATACAAACGATGAAATGTGTGATGGACTTGTAGCTGAAACTATGTTAAAATTCGTTTAAGTTTAAAAAAAGGAATTGGAAATGTCAAGAGAAAACACAATGAAGTATATTTCGAAATGGAGACAAGGCATTCGTTTTCATTCTTATGATAATGTGGGACAAAAAACACGTAAAAAACATATTCAAATATAAAAACAGATTTCGGACTATTTCGGAATGGATACGAGGCATTCATTTTCATTCTTCTGATAATGTGGGACAAAAAACACGGAAAAAACAGATTCAAATATAAAAACAGATAAAGACAGATACTGGGACAAGCAGACACCCGACCTAACACACAAGTACAGAGAGTGAGAAAGACAAAATATATACAAAAAACAAACAGATTCAGATATACAAACAAAGACAGACAATGGGAAAAGCAAACACCCACCTAGACACACTCGCACAAAGAGTGAGAGAGACAAAAACACATACCACATACATAGATTTGGACTTACAAACAGACAAACACAGACATTGGGACAAGCAAACACCAACCCAGACACACATGAATAAAGTGTAAGAGAGACAAAAACACATAAAAAAGCACACACAGATCCAGACACAAACACGAACACTGAGAGTGGGACACGCAAAACCCCACCCGTACAAATAGGCACAGAGAGTGAGAGAGACGAAACAAATACGAAAATATGGATTCAGACATACAAACAGACACAAATAGAGAATGAGACAATAAAATACCAGCCCAGACACACAGGCAAAGAGACAAAACACTTAAAAACACAAAAATTCAGATATTCAAACAGACAAAGAAAGACACTGCGAGAAGCAAATAGCTGCTCAGACACACATGCACAAAGAGTGAGTGAGACAAAAACACAAGAAAACATATACAGATTCAGATACACAAACGAAGACAGACAGTGGGACAAGCGGAAACCCATCCAGACACACAGGCAAAGAGAGTAAGAGAGACAAAAACACTCAAAAACACAGAAATTCAGATATTCAAACAGACAAAGAAAGACACTAGGACAAGCAAATACCCTCCCAGACACACTTGCACAGAGAGTGAGAGAGATGAAAACACATATAAACACAAATATTCTGACATACAAACTGACAAAGACTGACATTTGGACAAACAAACATCCGCCTAGACAAACAGGCGCAGGGAGTCAGAGAGACAAAAACGCATACAAAACAAAAATTCAGATGTGCAAACAGACAAAGATCAAAACTGGGACTAGCAAACACCCACCCAGACACACAGGCACAAAGAGTAAGAGAAACAAAACACAAACATACACACACTTATTTAGACATACAAACAGACAAAGACAGACACTGGGACAAGCAAACACCCACCCATAAATATAGGCAAATAAAATGAGAGAGACAAAATACATACATCATCCTAGATACACAGGCACCTTAGACAAACAGTGGCATGCCACTCTATGTGAACCAAAATTATCCTAACTTTAATTAAACTATTTGAAAAATATGGAGATTATAGATTGGCTGCAGTTACCCAGGTTCATGCAGAAATTTACTGGCCATTTGCTTGTGTCTCTCACTATGCCTGTATGTCTGAGCTGGGGTTTGCGTGTCCCAGTGTCGGTCTTTGTATGTTTGTATGTCTGAATTTCTGAGTTCGTGTTTTTTGTTTGTCTCTCTTACTCTCTGCGCCTGTGTGTTTGGACGGCTATTTGTGTGTCCCAGTTTCTGTCTTTGTCTATTTGCATGTCTGAATCTGTGGGTTTGTATGTTTTTTTGTCACGATCATTCTCTCAGCCTCTATTTCTGGGTGGGTATTTGCTTATCCCTGTGTCTGTCTTTGTTTGTTTATACGTCTGAATCTGTGTGTGTTTGTTTTCGTCTCTCTCACTCTATGTGCCTGTGTGTCTGGGCAGGTGTTTGCTTGTCTCAGTGTCTGTCCTTGGCTGTTTGTATATCCTAATCTGTGTGTTTTTATATAATTTTGTCTCTCTCACTCTCTGTCTCTCTGTGTCTGGGCGGGTGGCTGCTTGACCCATTGTCAATCTTTCTCTGTTTGTATGTTCTAATTTGTTTGTTTGTATGTGTTTTTGCCTCCCGCACATTCTGTGCCTGTTTGTCTGGGCGAGTGTTTGCTTTTCCCAGCGTATTTCCTGGTCTGTTTGCATGTCGGAATCTGAGTGTTTGTATGTATTCTTGTCTCTATCACTATCTGTGCCTGTGTGTCTGTGCAGATGGTTACTTGTCCCAGTGTTCGTCTTTCTCTGTTTTTATGCTAGATTCTATGTGTTTGTTTGCGTTTTTGTCTCTCTTTCTCTCTCTATCTCTCGCTCTCTCTCTCTCTTTCTCTCTCTCTCTCTCTCTCTCTCTCTCTCTCTCTCTCTCTCTCTCTGTCTCTCTCTCTCTGTGCCTGTGCGTCTGGTTGGGTGTTTGCTTGTCCCATTTCCTGTCTTAGTCTGTTTGTATTTATGATTTTCTACGCTTGTATGTTTTAGTCTCTCTCACTCTCTTCGTCTGTGTGTCTAGGCAGGTGTTTGCTTGTCTGAGTGTCTGTCTTTGTCTGTCCGAAATCTGTTTCATGAGTTTTTGTCTCTCACTGTCTGTGCCTATGTTTCTGGCTGGTAGTTTGTTTGTCCCAGTGTCTGTCATGGTCTCTTTGTATTTCCGAATCAGTGTGTGCTTGTATGTGTTTTTGTCTCTCTCACTCTCTGTGCCTCCTTCTGGAGGGTGTTTGCTTTTCTGAGTGTCTGTTTTTGTCTATTTGTAGGTCTGAATCTGTGTATTTGTATATGTTTTGTCCTTTTTCCTCTTTTTGCCTGTGTATCTTGGCAGGTGTTACCTTGTCCCAGTGTCTGTATTTGTCTGTTTATTTGTCTGAATCTGTGTGTTCGTATGTGTTTCTGTCCCTCTTGCTCTCTTTGTCTGTGTGTCTCGGCAGGTTTTGCTTGTCCAAGTGCCTTTCATTTTCTCTTTATATGTCTGAATCTGTTTTCTTATGTTTGTTTTTGTCTCTCTCCCTCTCTGCACCTTTGTGTAAGGGTGGGTGTTTGCTTGTCATTGTGTCTGTCTAGGTATGTTTGTACTGAATCTTTGTGTTTGTATGTGTTTCTGTCCCTCTTGCTCTTTGAGTCTATGTTTCCGGATGGGTGTCTGGTTGTCATAGTGTCTATCTTTGTCTGTTTGTATGTCTGATTATGTGTGTATGCATGTGTTTTTGTCTCTCTCACTGTCTGGTTCTTTGTGTCCGGGCGATTGTTTGCTTCTCATAGTGTCTGGCTTTGTCTTTTTTTACATCTGAATTTTATGTCTAGCTCTTTGTGTCTATGTTTCTGGGCGCGTGTTTGCTTGTCAAAGTGTCTATCTTTGTCTGTTTGTATGTCTTAATGTGTGGGTATGTATGTGTTTTTTTCTCTCTCACTCTCTGTGTCTCTGTATCTAAGAGGATGTTTGATTGTCCCAGTGTCTGTCTTTGTCTGTTTATATGTCAGAGTATGTGTGTTTGAATGCGTTTTTGTGTCTCTCATTCTATGTACCTGTGTTTTTGGACAGGTGTTTGCTTGTCCCTGTGTCTGTCTTTGTCTGTTTTTATGTCTGAATCTGTGTGTATGTATACCTTTTTGCCTCTCCTATTATCTGTGTCTGTGTGCATGGGTGATTTGCTTCTAATAGTTACTGTCTTTGTCTGTTTACACGGTTGAGTCTGTGTGTTTGTATGTAATTTTGTCTCTTTCTCTCTGTGCTTTTGATTCTGGGCGGGTGTTTCCCTGTCCCAATCTCTGTTTTTGTCTCTTTGTATGTCTAGATCTTTTTGTTTGTATGTGTGTTTGTCTCTCTCACTCTCTGTGCTTGTTTATCTGGGCTGGTGTTTGCTTGTCCTAGTTTCCGTCTTTGTCTGTTTGTATGTCTGAGTCTGTGTGTTTGCATATGTTTTCACTCTCTCACTCTCTGTGCCTGTGTGTCTGGGAGGTGTTTGTTTGTCCCAGTTTCAGTCTGTGTTTGTGTGTATGTCTCAATCTGTTTGTATGTATTTGTTTATGTTTCTCTCACTCTCTATGCCTTTGTGTTTGGGTGGGTGTTTTCTTCTCTTTGTGAATCCTGCCAAAAAACACATCCAGCTCATATCAATCAGACATTGGTTAAAACCCTGTTTAACTTTCTTAGTTTCTAATATACCCTCTATGATCCCACTAGTAGTATCTATTTTTCCGAAAACTCCTGTTCTTACATCACTGACTTCTTAACAAGCGTTCTAAACTTTCGACTTGATAGCATGCCTTAAATAATGGAAAAATAACAAGGGAATGAATAAAATATTTTTTATTGAAATAACAGATTGTAAAATATTTTCATAAAAGTAAAATGAATGCTTTGAATTCGTTCCATGATAAATTACATTATTTATTTTTTTAACATTGATACTTCTTCTGCTTTGGGGTCGTACACGAATTTTAGCATAATTTAAGTTGCAATTGCATCAAACATTTCATCATTGATATTACTGGGTTCATTGACTATATCTGTTGGTATATTATCCATTGTAACAATGTTCACATGCACTTTGTTTTCCATCAATTCATCTTTATACCCCGTTGTTATATTTTATGCCAATGCCCGTTTTATTTTGCTTTCGATTTCACTGTCAAATACCTCATTATTTTTACACAGGTAACAGTTCTGGCATGTAAGCAAGATATGGTTTATGATATTGAAGCAACAGTAGGCCTTTCTTTTTCTCTTTGCTTTCATTTGAACGTTAATGCTAGAACGGTGCTGATAGGATCTACCAACAGGTAACGTGTTACCACAAACACTAACAAGAAGCTTTCCCTTAATATCGACTGTTAGTTTTATGTTTGCATTCTCGTTGAGTGGTTTATTTCTGGATATCTCACTCTCGCATATCCGCTATCAGCAATGTTGAATTGTTTAGGAAGTCCAAAGAAATCTAATTGCTCACTGTCATGACGAAACACGTATACATTTCCAATAGTATTATCTAAATAGTGTTATCAGAACTTGTTTCATAGTTCAAATATTTTTTTTTTTTGTCAGCATTCAATGCAACAATGAAATTATTCTGTGCACATACTCTCTTGGAATATTTCATCTTCACTTTTTATTTTAAAATGTGATGCAAGTGTTTATCCTTCCTGGGTACGATTAATATTGATCAAGCCACACAACAAACCATCTACTCTTGATGACCAGCCACAGAGCACCATGGAGGTGGCCACATAAAAAAAAAATTAAAAACAATTTTCAACAGTTAAAAATATTTCTGTCCAAAAGAAATTCATTTCTTACATTTCTGAAATACAAAACGGAAATGGTATACATATGATGCTCGTGATTTTTTTTTCTAGCAAAATCATATTTGTAGTGACTTCTTTTTTATTTTTTTTTAGTGTTTCCACTTTTTTTATTTTTTCTACAATATTAAAATTCTATTTTCAGTGTATTTTAATGTAATATATTTGAAATTCCCGCTTCCTATAGTTGTTATTCGGTTTACCTTGGAAATCAAGCCCAGATAAGAAATATGCAGATTTTGTAAGCATTGAATACCTGTCTGTAAGGGACCCTTGCGGAAACCCTCACTGTCCTTACGTATTGTCCCTATCACAACTGGCCTTAAAATGGAAACGGAAGGAGTATTCGATCTTGGGTGTCTAATTAGTTTGAAAGTTTTTGGCTGTCACTCTTTTTGACAAAAAAACCATAGGTATCACTAGAGGCTTGGAGGGGGATGTGATAGTCAGAAAACCGCTATTTTGTTCCACATTAGTTGTATTTCAAGCGAGCTCGTAAAAATTATTTGTCATTCAAGTATTTCTGGAGTTTCTCAAGAGGGTTATTCTGGAAAAGACGCGCAAGCCCAAGTAATTCAAAAGACGCTACGGTATGTGAACTTGATTTTTCAAAACGTAAGGAGAGCTTTAATTTTGAATCAGGGAAGGGGGAAAGGGTGGTCAAATTTACTAAGCTCTTCAAGCCTATTGATATAGCATTTCTGAAAGATCTTGAGAATGGCTTGGAAAGGAACTTAAAGCTTTTAGACACTAATTGACGAAGGAAGGGAGGAATAGGTGATAAGAGAAGTTAAATTTCAGTTTTCAGGGGTATGGAAAGGGGGAAGCAAATTTTTTTCAAATCCAGAATAATCAACACAGTTGCGCTACAAGCTCCCACAAGACTCGTATGATATGCTCGGTTTAGTAGTGACCAAATTAAAAGCCACCAAGTGCTTCCGGGCTGTCAAAATGGTATATGCGTGGTATTTAAGGGTATTTAGTTAAAATTTCTGTAGAATTTCGAGAGGAATGTTGAACTAAAAAAAGTGCAAATGACGCTTTGGGTCTTAAAAGATTTAGAAGACTGGTGATATCTGTTCTTATTCAGTTTAACTTGATTATTCAGTGTAATTTAATTTCTTTAGGTTTCCGGTCATGTTTATTCATTGTTAGTTATTTCTGTTATTCATTGCTTTTAAATATGAACTACAAAATGATTTTATTTCTTTGTCTTTGACTTAATTAACGTCTTTACTTTTCTTTGAAAAACTTCTGTTTTAGAAAGTTTGATTTTAATTAATCACATTATAAGTACCCTAAAGCTTAAAAGGAAACAAATATCTGCAATGAATACAATGAACTTTTAGAGCTCCAAATTTTGAAATAGCAGAAATTATTACCTATTAAAAAGAAACCCAAAACATATAATTCTACAACGGATACTTGACACAAATTTAAATTGAACAGAATCTATCGCAAAAAACAACTGAGCTACTGTCCCCTTAAGGGACTTGAGGAATTGTTTTTTTAGTTTTTATAGCATAAGAAACGACGAAATTAAACAAAATCTTTTTTTGTGTTTTCCGTTTGTTTCTGGTTTCATTCGTTTATTAAACATGACTTGTGGTAGTTTTTCGCTTGAAAAGTTACTTGACTTTATTTTTACTCATTTCTGTTTTAATATAGATCTTTACTTTTCTTGAAAACTAAACTAATTTTGGTGAACGAGTTTTTAAAATTAAAATATGTTCTTTTTTAATGACATGGTATTTTTCATGGAAAAAAGCATTTTAAATCTTAGCTGTTTTTTCTATAAGTTTCCATTGTTGGCTTGTCATTTATATGTTGAAGAAATTTTAAAAGCTCACACATTTTGAAAATCTCAACACAAAATAGTATTGCTTAATTTAGTTTTATATCTTCTCAAGTCGAAAAAATTTAATACAAAAATTGTATCCACACTCTTTGAGAGCCTGAACATTGCTTACACTCTTTCAATTTATTTAAATTGTAAGCGCGAAAGCAGTAATAGTAATGACTCTGACACTTTCAACATAATGCCTTCAGTCTTTTGTTGGGATATTTCTGAAATATTTTATTGGTAACCAGCATACACACAGTGCCGTTTGACTTAGTTTTAAATCATAATGCGAAAATTTTATAACGGTAGAAGGGTTGTAACATCCAATTTCCTTAGAGAGGTAGTTACTGGACTTTTCGACTATGCTTAACAAAATGGTCATCTCAAAGAAATAATGGGATGTGTTTTGAAAATTAGCGGGGTTGTAAAATTGGCTGCTTGCTCTTGAATCACTTCTGACACTGAAAAAAACCTACAACTTTTGATTTCCAATCGGATTAGCTCCTTTACAAGTTTCGATTTTATTGCTATCTATTATAGCACTGTGATATTATTATTATATTATAATTTGATATTGCTTATGTGCCCTTTGAAAACCTGCTTGCATATTGCTTCTTCGTTTATGTTAATTTTCCCCTAAGCATTCCCTAAGAGTTTTACATTAATAGCTAAAAAAAAAAAACCTTAAAGCTTCTGAACCTTAAGCCTTAAAGTTACATTAGTCGTAGTATTACTACTTCGGTGGGAACAAGGGTACAAAATGATGTTTTTCTGAGGAAATGGAACAGAAAACTTCAGAAGCAGATAAAAAGTGTGTTTATATTTATTTTGATTACATTTTTAACAAGTCGGGCAAACATTTTGGGGTAACCCCTTCAAACCCTGTAATACCCCCCCCCCCGCCTATGCATTCAGCATTGGTAGAAATAGTAGCATTAGTAGCAGCAAGGACATAACACCTTTGATTTTCTTCAGCATTCCACTAAACCCACACTGAAAGTTTCAATTTAATACCATTCTTGAGGCATTGCTGATACGTCCTGTCGACAACCTGTATGTGCGTGTTGCAATTCAGTTCACCTGACCCCTTCAATTTTCCCCGGAAATCTCACCTTCATACCCTTAGGCATAATTTTAATAGTAGTCACAGTAGTAGTATACTAAAAGTACTAGCAGTAGTATAACTAGCAATAGCACTAGCATTAGTGGCATCGGTAGTATTTAGAGGTTGTCTTTAGATCGGTTGAGCACCTCTCTCTTCAAGTCCTGGAAGCTAACTTAATACAGATAGCCGTTGCTATGAAATTACAGATTTGGGCTTTTGCTGAAGTTACTGATTTACACTTTTGATAAAATTACCGATTTGGCCTTTTGATAAAATTACCAAATTGCTTTTTTGATGAAATTACGTGTTTATTCATATACTTCCTGAAATTTTCATCTTAATACTATTAGCCTTACCAGTAGTTGCAATAGAAGTAATTTTTTTTGTTTTAGTAGCAGCAGTAACAGTAGCAGTAGCAGTATTAATAGCAGTAGTAGCATGTTCATTTTGCCTTAGGTGATTTCAAAGACCAAACTGCCTTTCCATGAGGATAAATAAAAGTTCAAATATACCGCGCTAAGTCAACCTTTACAGTTTTTTAGACGCACAGCAGCAAAAAGTTATAACATATATTCCATTACAAATCGCAACATAACCATAATCAACTCAAATTTCAAATCAAGCGCCCTCATTTAAACAAACAACACATTATTCAGCCCCCCCCCCCACAGAAAAAATCATTCAGCCTCTCCCCCCCCCAAAATGCCACTCTATACCACAATACACAGACCCTTTCCCTGCCCTCACCCCTAAAAAGAACTTTAGTTACTTACCAACAAATGATCTTTTAATTTTATCTTAAATGAATTTGTTTTATTAAATTAAAAGAAATTTTGGAACATCATAATTGTTTTCATGGTGATTCAAAATTTACTACTGTGGAATTTCTCGATGTTCTTCTTTTAAAAAAAGAAAATAGTCAGTATTTTAAAATTTAAAGAAAATCAACTAAAACAATATATTTTCGTCGTTTAGCTCCGGTACGCTCGCCAAGTTAAAATTAGTTTAATTATATTTTGTATGCAAATTATTGCTTTTAATGATTTTAGTTTAGTATTATTACTGCTGACGTTCACTGCATATGTGATCAAAATGTCTAGTCTTTTTGTAAATTTATCACTATCCACTAAAGGATTTTATCCCTAGTTGAACTTTTACTTATCGTCAAGGAAAGAAAGTGTCGTCTTCGAAATTATCTAAGGTGTTGATCATGAGGAACCCCTTCATATATGTTATAATTTCTGTTCGTTTCAAGTTTTAATGTTGCTCCTTACTTTCAGATGAAAAAACTTGTTTTATTTATTTAATTATCTACAAACGTTTGATATAGCTGATATAACTTCGCTAGCAAAGGTCTTACCTTTATATGGTATACCAGATAAATTCATGAAAGTGATTAGTGCTAAATACGAGAAATTTTTCTGTAACAAATGAGGGTAGTAGCTGGTTTCATATTAAATCATGTGTTAAGTAGGGTTGCACTCTATTCCCATTATGTGGAATATTTTGATGTACCTTCTCCTAAGAAGCAGAAAAAAGGCAATGGGGTAACGCGAAGTCAAATTGGAAAGCAAAACTCTTCTGTACTTACATCATACAGATGACTTAAGCATCCTAGACTAAAGTGTGAGCAAAAAGAATGGACTTTCGGAGGTTTTCGAGTTTAGGTTTTAAGGATAGCTTTGAAAATTAACGTTAAGGAGACTAAGCTGCTACAACTAGGACTCAGTGGAGGTGGAAAAAATAGAACATTCCAGACACGGAAGAAATGGAAGATAAGTACAAGAACCAAGCTTAAAATATTGGAAGCTGCAGCAATGACAGTGGTTAACTATGGTTTTGAGGCCTGGGCGCTCTGAAAAACGGAGGAAGGTTTGCTAGATGTTTTTTTCAGACGAATTGTCTGAGGATTCCTTGGGGTAAACGACTCCATGGCCGTATTCCAAACAGTGGGCTCCTCAAGAAAATTGATTTAACCGCACTTTCTAGGGCGATAACGAGAGGAATGTTGAGATAGTTAGAGCAAGCTCTTTTGATGAAGGATGGATGAAAAATTACTTTGTTGGCCAAACGTCTAGGGCCAATTAAAAAGTAGGGCTTGAAGGAAAATGGAAAGTTTTGGTGAGGATGTGAAGAGGGAGGCCTTTAATAGTTTGGGTTGGAGTAAGAGTGTCCCCAGCTGTGTTGGCGTCAGGTGGCTAGATGCTACAGTAGCCATTTAGTTGCAGTAATGGTAGTACTTAAAACTTGTGTTGAATTTCATATCTTAGACAAAATTTTGATTTTCAGTCAAAAATTCTAATCAGCCTTTAAAAAAATTTTTTTTCTAAGAATATGATTCACATAGGAGGATGGGGTTTCTAATAACAAAGGTTAAAATCCTATACGATTTCTCGTTTACCATTGGTTTGAAACCATCCTGCTCCCGATCCTATGGACTTACTAAGGTGGGAAGTTGCGTAGAATTTTACTGGTTATCCAAAACTTTTCTAATAATATACCTGGGGTGGAATGTCTTGATTCTAATAATCAATGAGCTTGAATATAATAAGAAAATCAACTAACCCTTGAAGTGAATAGCTGGAGGCGAAGTCGTACTGGAAAGTCCAACAGCTGTATTAAGCCTCCAGGTATACAAATTAAAAATCAAGCAAGGTGTCTAGAAGCAAGCTCAAACAAGGTCTTTAGACGTTACCTCTTTTCTAAACAGTCAGTTATTGGTTCTAGTTTTCTAGGGAGAGAGGTACTAGAGATGAAGGGGGCGATTTTGGCGTTAAATGAAGAAGATTTTAAGTTGTCTAATGATTTTGGTGCTGAAACTCTCAATTCCCATTGACCCTATACAATTGAACAAATGACAATCAAATTCCTAGCCACTAATGGTTGTCGATAAGAGCCAAAGAGATTGTCAGAAGGTTCATGGGACCTGTTGAGCTTATAATTACAAACATTGAAAATGATTGCAAATATTCGGTAAAAAATAATAAGGAAGACACTATAAAACATTGGCTAAGGTCAGTTTTACAGCATGACTAGTTTTGCATGTTTTGAACGAAATTGGAAACATGGTTCTTTGCAATCAGCGTCCCAAAGAGCTACGGCTTTGACTTTTATTGTTTGATCAGCAACTTTTGAAAGTGGAATTGAATGATTTTGAAAATAAATTGTAGGAATTTGCTCAGTAATGGATCACCACGGTATAAAACTACCTTTCTGGGGGAGACACATGGGAATAACGACAGCGTGTTAACCGCTTAAGCAGTAGCATGGTGAAAAGTTTGCAGGGCAGTGGAAGCAGAGTTATACCATGATAACTGCAACATTTTGCTTTCCTTCCTTACCTCTTGTAGATTTGCACAAGTAGGTCCATCTTCTAGACTGATTGGATCATTTCAGAAAACTTCACAGTATTCAACAGCATTTACAGCTGAAACATCATCATTGTAGCAATATTCTGTATGATTTTTGATGTCAGATCACATATATCCAGAACTTTTTGTTGTTCAGCTCTCAGGCTGCAGCTTTAATTTGTCCTACTTTGAGATGAGTCCCATTAGAGGTAGGTTTAGCCATGGTTGCAGCACCAGTGAGCAGGTCGTCGATTTGGTTGGGAGCTTCTGAATTTAGTAGTTTTTATGAGTGATCTTTCCAATGGCGGAGGCAATGTGATTGGTCTTAAATTTTCTTGACAATTTCTTTTTGAGATGCATCATAACGGAAACCCATTGCCTCTTAAAATAGTGAAAGAGATTTTAAACCAAATAAAAAAAACTATCTGGATCCTGGTTGTCAAAAAATTGTATCTGTAGCATCTTAAGAACGACTTCTGGTATTAAGTTTATACTTCTGGGCTGTTAAGAGTTTGTGAATCAAAGTCCAAAACAGTTATGGTCATCGTGACTGTCAGAAAAGCACAACTTTAATATCTCAGGGACGGCCCAGGGTATTAGGCTGAAGCATTTTAATAAATTGGTTCAAAAACACAAACTGCATCAATGTTCTCAAAAGGGCATATCAAAGATATTTAAAAAAATGACTTAGGAAACTTACCTGAAACTTTCTGGGAATGTTGAAAATGATTTGAATTAATACAAAATACATCATGTGCAGATAGAATCTCAGAAGGGTATATCTGCATTTTCTCAGAAATGGCCAAGGTTATCTGGTTGAGACTTCGAGAGAATGTTAAAAACATTTGACTAGATCAAAAGACAGCAGTTACATCTAGAATCCTAAAATGGCATAAATTCAATTTATATACAATATCTAAATAATGGCTTATGCTACCTAGTTGAAACTTTCAAGGAATGTTCAAAAAAGGGTTCAATTAAATCAACAGACACTTTGTACACATAAATTTAAAAAGAAAAAATTTGTAATATCTCAGGGTCTCTGAAGACAATAAATTGAAACTTTCAGAGCATGTTGACAGGGATATTGAATCTAATCAAAAGATACTATACACTTTTAGGTGTTAAAAAAGGGGTACCTGAATTATCGCGTAAACAGCTAAGCCGCCCCAGTTGAAACATTTGAGGAATGCTGAGACGGAAGCTGAGTCAACTCCAAATAAAGCATATTCATCCAGGTTGTCTAAATGGTGTATTTGCAAAATCTCAGAAACATTTATGTGTATGAAACTGAAAATATCAGGGGAGGAAAAGGGGAATTTTAAACTACGTCAAAACTCACAATATGCATTCAGGTTGTCAAAAGAGTGCATCTGCTACATTTCAGGAACAGGTTAGGGTATTAAGTTGAAAGTTCTAGAGAATGTTGAAGTAAATCAAAGCATATCGTTTATCAAGGTTGTTCAACTAGTACGGCTAAGAGGATGGTTTAACACCTCAAGGTACCCAGTCGCAATTTGGAGGGAAAATTACACTGGGAGATCATGTAGATTTTATATTTTGACTTGCAAGTACCAGGGGGAGCTTATCAAGGAGAGTAAATGTTTGAACAAAAATAGGGCTCTATTTATACAAAATATTATTTTCGTATTTTGATCTACTAAACATTTCTGGCCATGCAGACACATCAATCAAAGTTTTCAGGACATAGAAGACCTCACTATAGAAAAAATCTGGCTGTTCTGACTCTTGGTGTTCCATTTTTATTTTTATCTTTAGAAAATCTTTCTATTTTTAAGTTTTATCTTTTAACTATTTTATTTTTATCGTTAGACTTCTTTCTAATAAATGAGCTCCTTTGCATCTACTTAAACAAACAAGCGGTTGCTTGTTCTATCTATCTAAAGTTATCTATCTAAATTATCTATCTAAAGTTATATTGTGCAATGATTGCTCAAATATTCTGCAAAATTTTGTCTAAGAAACAAATAGCTAGCCAGAGTTTCATTCTTTGTGCAGAAAAACCGAAACTAAAGTTTACAAATATCCGTCTTATTAACCAATAAAAAAACAAAGGCCAATCATAAGCGAATAAAATTTTATTAAACTAACATTTGCTAGGAATATTTTTCAATTAAAAGTAAATAGTTTCATTATGGCAAACACAAGCAGAAAAATATAAAATACTAATTCAAACCGAAAAAAAACAGAAATCAGTATTAATGAATAAATTGTACTCTAATTGGACGTAAAATACAAAGAATAATTGACTAAAACCTTCAACGAATAGAAATTATCACAAAAAAGGTGTATGGACAAGAAACTCTAAGCTATCTAAACGCAAGGGCGTCAAATAACGCTTTGCTGAAAACAAAATAACTTTTAACTATTTTTTAATGTTAATAAATTCAATATTTCAGAGCCTTCCAGGAATGAATATTTATAGCCTATATATTAAACATTTAGTTTACTTTATGTAACAACTCAGTAATAAGATGATTTTCTCTCTTATGTATTAAAAGTCTGACTCCTGCTTGCTGCCTCCTAACCATTCATTGTAGTATCTGTTTTATTTAAGGGTCTCTGTTGATCGATTTGTTTGTTTGTTTTAGCTTTGAGTTATTTTATTTTTCTTGATTTCTGCTCGTCTTGGGATTAATAGATTTCTTTTCTATTCTCTGAAAAGCTTCTTTTTGGTAAAACATTTTGTTACTTCATCAAATAAAATAATTTTCTTTGCCTTTGGAAAATTTTCAGTCTAATATTTTGCCATTATCTTTTTTCAGACACTACTCCATCTTCTACCACAATAACAACCACTCCTTCAACTAAAACACCAACAACAACTGAATCTTCAACAACTACAACTTCTATTACAACAACAGTAACAACCACACCAGTTACTGAAACAACAACCCTGACAACAACTCCTACTACTACATCAACTGCAACTACCACCAGTTCCACAACATCTGTGACGATGGGCCCAACTACTACGACTACAACTACGACTCCTTCAACTACATCTACAGCAACAACAACCCCTAGTACAACATCCACTACAACTACGAATCCTACCACAACATCTGCAACAACCACGCCGACTTCTACGACTGCAAGTTCTACAACTCCTAAAACCACGTCTTCCACAACAATAACTCCTACTACTACATCCATTACAACTACCACTAGTTCCACAACATCTGTGACGACGAGCCCAACTACTAAGACTACCACTACGACTCCTTCAACTACATCTACAGCAACAACAACACCTAGTACAACATCCACTACAACTACGACTCCTACCACAACATCTGCAACAACCACACCGACTTCCACGACTGTAAGTTCTACAACTCCTAAGACCACGTCTTCCACAACAATAATTCCTACTACTACATCCACTGCAACTACCACTAGTTCCACAACATCTGTGACGACGAGCCCAACTACTACGACTACCACTACGACTCCTTCAACTACATCTACAGCAACTACAACCCCTAGTACAACATCCACTACAACTACGACTCCTACCACAACATCTGCAACAACCACACCGACTTCCACGACTGTAAGTTCTAAAACTCCTAAAACCACGTCTTCCACAACAATAATCCCTACTACTACATCAACTGCAACTACCACCAGCTCCACAACATCTGTGACGACGGGCCCAACTACTATGACTACAACTACAACTCCTTCAACTACATCTACAGAAACAACAACCCCTAGTACCACATCCACTACAACTCTGACTCCTACCACAACATCTGCAACAACCACACCAACTTCTACGACTGTAAGTTCTACAACTCCTAAAACCACGTCTTCCACAAAAATAATTCCTACTACTACATCCACTACAAGTACCACCAGTTCCACAACATCTGTGATGACGAGCCCAACTACTATGACTACCGCTACGACTCCTTCAACAACATCTACAGCAACAACAACCCCTAGTACAACATCTACTACAACTACGACTCCTACCACAACATCTGCAGAAACCACACCGACTTCTACGACTGCAAGTTCTACAACTCCTAAAACCACGTCTTTCACAACAATAATCCCTATTACTATATCAACTACAACTACCACCAGCTCCACAACATCTGTGACGACGGGCCCAACTACTACACCTACAACTTCAACTCCTTCAACTACATCTACAGCAACAACAACCTCTAGTAAAACATCCACTACAACTACGAATCCTACCGCAACATCAAGCAATGCATCTACAACATCTTCCACAACTCCTACATCTGTGTCTTCCGAAACAACAACTCCTGCTACTTCATCCTCTACAACTACGACTCCTTCCACAACATCTGGGACGACCAGCCCAACATCCTCGTCAACTACGAATACTATTACAACAACTATAACACCAAAACCAACTACTAAACCCACTTCTAAAACTCCAACGACAGCTGTAACTCCTACCATAGCTCCTGCAACAACAATAGGACCAGGATCGGCGACTCCGCCTTTGATAATTACTACAGAAGGTAAGTTTTTGTTTTAGTCTCATATTTGTTGTATTTATTTGCTTTATTTGCATTTTAGTTGTAAGAAATAATTAAATTTATGGTCCTAAGTATGGAAAATTGGCAAAACACCCTATATTCCACTCTAATGTGCAGAAATAATTACAAATTAATTGCCCTAGCACATTTTATGGGTTACAAAAAATCTCGTTCATAAGACAAGCAACGGTGATAAATAAAATATGATTTAATTAATTGTTTTGATTTGAATGTAGTAACATTATGAAAAGAAGGATTTATAGGGAAGTTTTTTTGGCATTTCTTTATGTATAGGATAATGACGAATGGTCTTGGGAAAACATTTGATTTTGACTACGAGGGAAATTTAAAAGGAAATCCGTCAAAGTGGTAGTTGAAACTCAAATGAAGAAACTGGCTTGCCATTATCAGCTAATCAGTATTCTAAGAAGACAGCTCTGTGACTTTATAAAGTGCTTTATCATTTAATCTAAGAAATATAATGACTGGACTTAATTATATTGATGTCTGACAGAATTTCTGCACGCAAGATCTTATTTATCTCTTGAGAAAATTGTATCCCATTCTCTAAAAGCCCTACTTACCTGGGAATGTCCATTAGAAATTCAGTTAAAGAGACTATAAAGTGTGGCAGCCAAAATTTTGAAAAAACACAACGATAGCTTATGCGTCACTTGTCTCTAATGCTACACGCCCTAGTCATTTCCTTCTTTTTAAAATTTACAATAGTCTAACTGTTCCTCATCTTCTTGCTCTGTCTCCTATATTGCAACAATTTCCTGCTTCAAAAAAAAAAAGCTCGGTCGCCAAATTTATTTTAAACCTGCTAAATTCCTTTTGCACATGCCCCCTTGGTCTAATAACTCTTTTATATCTCAAAAATTTAAACTCATCTTTCCATCTATAATTATTGATAAAATAGTAAAAGATTTTAAGTCTTCCATCAGTAAACTTAACAACGGTTGGTCTTCTCTGTTTCAATGATCTTATGATTGGGTTATGATTTCTATAATTTATGTCCTTTGTGTTTTTTATTATGATTGTGTCACGCTACGGATTCATTCCTTATGCTCTTATGATTTTAAAAACTAATTATTTTGTTAAATGTTCAAATTTTCTTTTCTTTTCTATTTTTTCCTCTTATTTTGTACTCTGTCATTTAGGAGATCTACGCCCCTTTTTGTTTTGACAGAATATAAATAAACTGAATTGAATTTCTGCTTATCTTAAGCTTAACATACCTTGCTACATTTTTTTGACAAACTTCTTTTTTAGAAAGCTTATTTAATAATTTTTGTCTGTTTTCTATTGCCAGTGTTTTTTATTGGTTTATACAATGAATATTTATCTAGTTTTTCATGTCTCTGGCACATAATTTGCAGCCCCTAACATTTTCCAGTAGTTTTGCCTCAGTAACTTTAGCAACTTGGAGAATTAAGATCAAACATGCCCGCTTTTCAGTTAACAACCCTACAAAGAAATAGCAGGCAACATATATAACATGCAACACTTTACCCTGGGCTGTTGGTGAATTTTGTCATCAACTATCTTTGGTACCTTTCTCTACTTTTGCCATTAGTTATACGTGGTGGATATGACTTTTGAACTATTTTTCACAAGATGGCTATTCCAAAATGTTTTAAAAATAAACGCACCATCATCTGATAGATAAAGTAAATGTATCAACAGAAATGATGTTGATACAAAATAAATCAACAGAGGATGTAGAGAATTGATCTACAAAATTTTCTTCTGAAGGCTTTGAAACAAAAATAAAAAAACTAATTTTTTTTAGCTGAAAGTAAGGAGCGACATTAAAACTTAAAACGAACAGAAATTACTACGTATATGAAATGAGTTGTCCCCTCCGCAATCCCTCGCTCTTTACGCTAAAGCTTTTAATTATTTTAAAAAGTAGAATTGTGGCAAAGAGTCAAACTTTAGCGTAAAGAGCGAGGGATTGCGGAGGGGACAACTCATTTAATATACGGAGTAATTTCTGTTCGTTTTAAGTTTTAATGTCGCTCCTTACTTTCAGCTAAAAAAATTAGTTTTTTTTTTATTTAATTTCTGAACGTTTTTGAATTAATGCATGTTTGGTTTTGGCTCTGCGCACATAAATTATTAAAATGAAATTTGTATATTAATTCTTTTTTTGGCTAAATGGCTTTCTCTTAGTTTTGATTAGACGATTTTGAGAAATAAAAGGTGGAGAAGGAGGCCTAGTTGCCCTCCAATTTTTCGGTTACTTAAAAAGGCAACTAGAACTTTTAATTTTTAACGAACGTTTTTATTAGTAAAAAATATAAGTAACTTAAGAATTAACTTACGCAACAAACTTTCATAACCTTATATTTTTATTATGTATACGAGGGGGTTTGTACCCTCGTTAATACCTCGCTCTTTACACTAAATCGTAAGTTTTGTCCCAATTCTTTAAAAATGACCCCTGAATTAGAAAGGCCGTAGAATAAATAATTGATATTAGTAAAAATACTTTAGCATAAAGAGCAAGGTATTTATCTCCTCCTAAATACCTCACTCTTTATGCTAAAGTATTTTTAGAACCCCTCATATGCGTAATAATCTCTGTTCGTTTTAAGTTTCAATGCTACTTCTTTTTTTCATTTGAAAAAACGTTTTCATGTTTATTTTTCATTGTTTTCTTATAGTAATGCTAGAGAATCCTGCGCCCTTGTCATTGAATTTTTCTTCCCCCATGACAGATTCCTCCAAGGAAAGATCCTCCAATATAGCCCCCTCTCCTCAGCCCCACCCCCAAACAAAATAAAATCCCCCTGAAAACGTCTGTACACTTCCCAATAACCATTACTATATGTAAACACTGGTCAAAGTTTCTAACTTGCAGCCCCTCCCCCAGGGATTGTGGGGGAGTAAGTCATCCCCAAAGACATAGTTTTTATGGTTTTCGACTATGTTGAACAAAATGGCTATCTCAAAATTTTGATTCGTTGACTTTGGAAAAAATGAGCGTGGGAGGGGGCCTAGATGCCCTCCAATTTTTTGGTCACTTAAAAAGGGCACTAGGACTTTTCATTTACATTAGAATGAGCCCTCTTGCGACATTCTAGGACCACTTGGTCGATACGATGACCCCCGGGGAAAAGAAAAAAAACAAAAAAACAAACAAATAAACACGCACCCGTGATTTGTCTTCTGGCAAAAAATACAAAATTCCACATTTTTGTAGATAGGAGCTTTAAACTTTTACAGTAGGGTTCTCTGATACGCTGAATCTGATGGTGTCATTTTCGTTAAGATCCTACGACTTTTAGAGGGTGTTTCCTCCTATTTTCCTAAATAAGGCAAATTTTCTCGGGCTCGTAACTTTTGAAGGGTAAGACTAAATTTGATGAAACTTATATATTTAAAATCAACATTAAAATGCGATCCTTTTGATGTAGCTATTGATATCAAAATTCAATTTTTTAGAGTTTTGGTTACTATTGAGCCGGGTCGCTCTTACTACAGTTCGTTACCACGAACTGTTTGATAAAAAAGGAATAGGATCAATGCTAAATTTGAGGACGAATACAGTAATTCAAAACTTACTTCATTTGGGACTATTATAGCTATTATTATCATACAGTATAATTTAGGAGAAAAAGGTTAATCTTTTGCTATATCCTGGGTTCCAAATTTTATTAGTGAAACAATATGTCAAATTAATCTGTAATACCATACCAAGTAAAATTTTTCTCTGGAAAATAGGTATTGGGGAAAATATTTGCATTGAAATGATGTAATTATATGCTGCTAAGTACATAGAATTGACCAACCAGAACCATATTTTATCCCACTCTCCCCCCCCCCCAAAAAAAAAAAATTATCCAGTTTTATTCTTCTATAAACTACAATTTCTGTAAAAAGCAAAATTCATATATTTAGTTTTTCTGTGCTAATGGATTATTTGTAGCAATATAAGAAAATACTTTGTAATTACTTAAACATTTTGATTAAATTCCTTTGGAGGAAAAGGGGGTAAGAGAAATGGTCTTTCAAGCGCTGCCACACTGAATTTGATAGTACTTTTGACCTTTGTCTAACTATTAATTCAAAAAAATTAAGATAATGCTAGTGTTAATTCAGATAAAGCTAATATGCCGCAAATTAGGAATTCAAAAAGAGTTATTTCCAGTATTAGGTTGAAAAATACTAAAGCACTAGATGATATTTAACTATTTTGTTTTATATATATATATATATATATATATATATATATATATATATATATATATATATATATATATATATATATATATATCATCGGGTTTATTTGCTTTAATCAGAGGCAACGGTGTAGCGTTGCCTCTAGTTATGGCCATATGGCTCCAATGTTTAGTTTTTTTTCCCCAGAGGCACTTCATGGGGAAAGAATTGTCACATAAACTACGGAAGAGGTTCAAATAAATGGAAATCAGAAGTTCTAGTGCCCCTTTTAAGAGTCATAAGAAATTGGAGGCCTATAGACCTCCCCCACGCCGTTTTTAAAGTTCTAGTTCAGTGTTTGAGAGTCAAAACAGACTGGAGGACAATTGACCCTTTTTATACCCCTTTCTCTTCAAATCCATCCGATAAAAAATTTGACATAGTCATTTTGTTAAAAATAGTTCATTGGTCAGGTAAAAAAACTCAGGTGAAGAAACATCCCCCAAGGGCCCAGGGCAGGTGTTGTAAGCTTATGCCCTGGGGGTATATATGGTTCTTATGGAAAGAAATGCTCATATAAACTTCAAACAAGGCTCAATTGTTTGGAAATTGAAAGTTCTAGTTCATTTTTTTAAGAGTCAGAAGAGATCTGAGGGCAACTAGACCCCTAGCCCTTTTCTCTCCAAAACAATTCTATCAAAATTTGAAGATTGCCATTTTATTAAAAATACTTCAAAGGTCAAATAAAATAACTTCTCTGTCAACGCAACCTTGCAAGGCCGGGGGCAGGTGTTGTAAGTTATGTTCTGGGGACTTATGTGGCTTATACGGAATTAATGCTCGTATAAGCTTCGGACAGGGCTCATTTGATTGGAAATTGAAAGTTCTGGTTCACTTTTTAAGAGTAAAAAGAGATCGGATGGCAACAAGCCCCCCAAACCTCCAAGCCCCATTTTGTTAAAACCCATCCGGTAAGAACTTTGAGATACCCATTTCTTTAAAACTAGTCCAAAGATCACATAAAAAAAAACTCCAGTGTTGACACAATCCCATAGGACCCGGGGGCAGGCGTTGCAAGTCATACCCTAGGGTATGTATGGTTGTTATTGAAGGGGTGCACATATAAACTTAAGAGAGGGCTTATTTGACTGGAAATTGAAAGTCCTAGTTCAGTTTTAAAATTCAAAAGGGATCAGGGGGTAACTAGCCTCCCCCACGCCCATTTTTCCCAAGATGTATCAGATATAAATTTTTAGATAGCCATTTTGTTAAAAAAGGTTCAAAGTTCAGATAAAAAAAACTTTGGTGTCAAAACAACCTCACCCCAGGCTTGAGGGCAGGCACTGTAAGCTATTCACTGAGGGCATCTATGGTTTTCACGGAGATGATGCTCGAATAAACTTCTGAGAGAGCTGATTTAATTGAAACTTGGAAGTTCTAGTTCACATTTTAAGAGTCGAAAGATATCGGAGGGCAACTAGCCCTCCCTCCCACGCCTTTTCCCCCCAACCGCGTTTATGTCCTGGGGGCATATATGGTTCTTATTGAAGGAATGCTCGTATAAACTTTAAAGAGGGCTCTTTTGATAGGAAATTGAAAGTTCCAGGTCACTATTTAAGAGTCGAGAGTGATCCGATGGCAACTAGTCCTCTCCCACGCCCTTTTCCCCCAAACCCCTTCTGATAAAAAATTTGAGATAGCGATTTTTGATTAGTTCAAAGGTCAGAAAACAAAATTCCGGTATAGACACAACCCCAAGGTAGGGGGGAGGCATTGTAAGTTATGTCCCTGGGGCACATATGGTCCTTCTATAAACTTTATTGAGGGCTCATTTGATGGGAAACTGAGTTCTAGTTCACTTTTTAAGAATCAAAAGAGATCTGAAGGCAACTAGCCTCTCCGCGCCCTTTTTTCCCAAAACCCATGCGACTAAAATTTTGAGATAGCCTATTTCTAAAAATAGTTCAAAGGTCAAATAAGAAAAACTCCGGTGTCGATGCGACCCCCCTAGGGCTCTGGGCTGGCGTTGTAAGTCATGGTCTGGGGACATATGGTTGTTACGAATTTTGAGGTAGTCGTTTTCTTTTTTTATAGCCAAAAAAGGAATTAATATGCAAATTTCATTTTAATAATTTATGTGTGGAGAGCCAAAATCAAACATGCATTAATTCAAAAACGTTCAGAAATTACATAAAAAAACTAGTTTTTTTAACTGAAAGTAAGGAGCGACATTAAAACTTAAAACGAACAGAAATTACTCCGTATATGAAATGGGTTGTCCCCTCCGCAATCCCTCACTCTTTGCCCTAAAGCCTTTAATTTTTTTAAAAAGCAGAATTGTGGCAAAGAGTCAAACTTTAGCGTAAAGAGCGAGGGATTGCGGAGGGGACAACCCATTTCATATACGGAGTAATTTCTGTTCGTTTTAAGTTTTAATGTCGCTCCTTACTTTCAGTTAAAAAACTAGTTTTTTTATGTAATTTCTGAACGTTTTTGAATTAATGCATGTTTGATTTTGACTCTCCACACATAAATTATTAAAATGAAATTTGCATATTAATTCCTTTTCTGGCTAAATGGCTTTCTCTTAGTTTTGATCAGACGATTTTGAGAAATAAGGGATGGGGAAGGAGGCCTAGTTGCTAAGCAATTTTTCGGTTACATAAAAAGGCAACTATAAATTTTAATTTTAACGAATTTTTTTATTAGTAAAAAAATACTTAACTTAAGAATTAACTTACGTAACAAACTTTTATATTCTTTAATTTTTATTATGTATATGAGCGGGTTTGTACCCTCGTTAATACCTCGTTCTTTACACTAAATCGTAAGTTTTGTCCAAATTCTTTAAGAATGACCCCTGAATCAGAAAGGCCGTAGAATAAATAGTTGAAATTGCTAAAAAAATACTACAGCATAAAGAGTGAGGTATTTATCTCCTCCTAAATACCTCGCTCTTTGTGCTAAAGTATTTTTAAAACCCCTCATATGCGTAATAATCTGTGATCGTTTTAAGTTTCAATGCTACTCTTTACTTTCAATCGAAAAAACTTTTCCATGTTTATTTTTTCATTGTTTTCTTTTATGGTAATTTTAGAAAATCCTGCGCCCTTTTCATTGAATTTCTGTTCCCCCATGACATATTTCTCCAAGGAAAGATCCTCCCATATAGCCCCCTCCCATCAACCCCATCCCCAAAACCAAAAAAAAAATCCCCTGAAAACGACTGTACACTTCCCAATAACCATTATTATATATAAACACTAGTCGAAGTTTGTAACTTGCAGCCCCTCCCCCAGGGACTGTGGGGGAGTAAGTCATTCCCCAAGACATAGTTATTATGGTTTTTGACTATGCGGAACAAAATGGCTATCTCAAAATTTTGATCTGTTGACTTTGGAGAAAAAATGAGCGTGGGAGGGGGCCTAGGTGCCCTCCAATTTTTTTGGTCACTTAAAAAGGGCACTAGAACTTTTCATTTCCGTTAGAATGAGCCCTCTTGCAACATTCTAGGACCACTTGGTCGATACGATGACCCCTGGGGAAAAGAAAAAAAAAACAACAAAAAACAAACAAATAAACACGCACCCGTGATTTGTCTTCCTGCAAAAAATACGAAATTCCATATTTTTGTAGATAGGAGCTTGAAAATTTTGCTGTAGGGTTCTCTGATACGCCGAATGCGATGGTGTGATTTTCGTTGAGATTCTGTGACTTTTAGTGGGTGTTTTCCCCTATTTTCTAAAATAAGGCAAATTTTTTCAGGCTCTTAACTTTTGATGACAAAAACTAAATTTGATGAAACTTATATATTTAAAATCAGCATGAAAATCTGATTCTTTTGATGTATCTTTTAGCATCAAAAGTCCGTTTTTTAGAGTTTCGTTTACTATTGAGCCGGGTCGCTCCTTACTACAGTTCGTTACCACGAACTGTTTGATTCTTCAAACATTAGATAACAAAAATAAGGTTTTCATGCAACCATTTTTTCAAAATAGACCAAATATAATATAAAAAGAACTCCAGGGATACAGCAGTCCCCACCTCATCCCTCCAGATTCCAGGCGCAATTGTCGCAAAATGTGACATTGGGGATATAAGGTTTTTATCGAAGGGATGGTCGTCTAGACTTCGGAGGGGGCCTATTCGATTGTAAATCAGAATTTCTAGTGCCCTTCTCAAGATTCAAAAGTGATTGAAGGGAAACTATCCCCCTCCTTCAATGCCTTCCCCCCCAAATGCATCCAATAAAAATTATGAGATTGATATTTTGTTCAAAATAGTTTAAAGTCCAAATAACAAAAACTCTAGGGTCTACATATCACCCCAGAGCCTTGGACACGTGTTGTAAACTATACCCCGAGGCCGTATAAGGCTATATTTCAGGTGTGGCCGTATTGACTTCAAAGATGGCTCGTTTGATGGTAAATAAAAAATTCTGGTTACTTTTTTAAGAGTCATTGAAAGTGATCGAAGGGTATCTCCTCCCCCCACGCATGTTCTCCAAATACATCCGATAAAAATTTTAGATAGCCATTTTGTTTAAAATAATCCAAAATTCAAATTACTATAAATAAGTGGTTGAGAAATCCTCTATAGCAGACAGGACAAGAATTGTAATTTATTTAAGTTGTAAGTTCTTAAGGATCGATGGTGATCAAAAAGTAACAAGTCCCATTGTGTCTTTTTTCTCCAAACCTATCTTATAACAATTTTGAAACAGCCATTTAGTTCAAAATATTTCAAAATTCAAATTACTATAGCTTGGGAGTTGTGAAATCTTCCCTAGCCTCTGGGCAAGGATTGTAAGTTATGTGCGTTGCCCGTTATTAGATTATAAGGTTCTGTGGAAGAATCGGTCGTGTTAATTATGGAGGGGCCTTCTTCGATCGGAAATTAAAACTTCTGGCTTTTTTAACAGTCAAAAGGTGATTAACGGCCAAATAGCCCACGCCCCACTTTCCCAAAGGGTATTAGGTCAAAATTTGGGGACTGGCATTTTATTCAAAATAGTTGAAAGGCCAAATAAACATACTTTCAGGGTTGACCACCCCAGCCCCGGAGAAATGGCTTTGAGTTACGGAACTTATTTATCGTTTCTTTAATACTTTGTTTACTTTGATGTTTGATGTTTGGATTTAGTGATTTACGTGGTAACTTCTATTTACGGTGCAAGGGCTGTAAGTCTTGCAAGTTGCTTATGGTTACTTTGATACTTTGTTTGCTTTGATACCTTGTTAACTTTGACCCTATAGTTACTTCGATACTTTGGTACTTTGATACTGTTACTTTGATACTAGTTTTGATACTCTGATGAAAGATTGAGGTTGGAAAAAAATCTTATTTTGAAATAAGGAGTTTTTTAAAAACTTGAAACTTTTTGCAATCCAAAAACAAAACAAAAAAGAAAAAATGTTTCGAAAGTTTTTTCCCAATTCTTTCTGGAGTATATATGGTTATCAACTGCTAATGAATGGTATCTCCACTACAAACAAGAGTATGGCTACTGCTCATTTCCCAAACAGTAAAATATCATTCTCATACCTAAATAACCGATTCTATTACTTAATTGTCATTCTATTACTTAAGTGGCTATAAAGTTCTGAAAAACTAGCTTACCTTTTGTATTATAAAAATTAGGAGAACAGAACTCAAACACAAGGGAGAACTGGATTAAGGATTTGTAGTTAGACCGCAGTTGTTTTCAGGGAGTAGGGGCTATGTACTTATACTGAATCGTGTCTTCACTACAGACAGGAGTATGGTTACTGCCCGTTTCACTAGCGTGAAAAATATACGGTCTTCTGCATATTTGGCACTTTACTAAAACAGATTTTATTACAAATATATTCTTCTGTCCTTAGTAAACATTGAAAAGAAAATGAAAATTGCAGTGAAATCAGAGAGGGATTTACCAATAGGCATACTAGGCCTTGCGGCCTTCAGTATTCCCGAAGTTTTGGGGATTTCCCCGAAAATATTGCAAAAACAAAACGGCAAAAACGCTTGAGTCTAGAGACGTCAAAACTTTAAATCTGGGCTGGCTGAAACAAAATCATGAGCTGATGAGCTTTCAGTAATTAATATTATCATATATCTAGTATTTAGTTTAATTTATTAGTTCTTACTAAAACTGTTAATTTATTTTGGAATAGAAAAAACATTTTTAAATAGGGAATTTTGAAAAACTTGAAACTTTGGCAATTAAAAATGAATAGAATTAAATTAAAATTAAACTTTCCGAAAAATGAGTTTTCAGTAAAGGCCATATGAAACTTAAGATAAGAAGAAATAGAAACCTACAATAACTCGAATTCAAAACAACCAGAAATTACTACTAAAAAATAAATGAAACCCAAAACAAAGTCAAATTAAAAAAGAACAATCATAGAAAATAAATACAACAGGTACTAATATAAATGAATAAATGAATCTTAAAATGAGCAAAGCTTAGGTTGAATAAGCAAATCAAGTTTAAAATGAACAAAAATATATTACTATTAAGGTATAAATGAAACCCAAAACAAACAGACACTTAATAAACAATCATGGCAAACAAACAAACGATAGTTACTAATATAAATGAGTAAACAAATCTTAAAACGAGTGAAACCTCAACTGAATATGCAAAATAAAATCTCTAAAAACAGAAGGGTCTTTCACTATAAACGTCTAAATTCTACTGTGTCATTGACGCTTTGCTGAAAATGAATTATATTACAAATATTTCCTTTTGTGTTGATTACAAATTTGAAAATAAACATAAAAGTTACAGTAAAATTAAATTTTGATCTGATGAGCTTTTAGCAATTAAAATCGTTATATATCAAATATGTAGTTTAATTTTATTAGTTCTTTCCAAGACTGTTCGAGATAAATATAGCTTCACTATAAACAAGAGTTTTTATTCTGCCCCCTTCCCTAGCTGTAGGAGTCTAAAGCCTACTACGTCATTGATGCTTTACTGAAAACGCATTATATTAAAAATGTTTACTTTTTCAGTTATTGCAGCATTGAAAATGAAAATAAATTACAGTTAAATAAAATTTTCAACTCATGATCTTTCAATAATTAATACCATTATATATCAAACCGTCAGTTCGATTTTATTTGTTCTTTCCAAGACCGTTCAAGACTCTTATAGTTTTCAGTAAAGCACCAATGACGCAGTAAGTTTCAGACTTTTACAGTGTAAGAAGGACACCCAAGCTCTTTTTTGTAGAGATTTTTGTTCGTTTCAAGCTGCATTGCAGATTCAATTTAAGTTTCCCTCGTTTTAAGATTTATTTACTCAATTATATTAGTAACTATCGTTTTTTTGTTTGTTTATTATGACTGTTGATTTCGCGCAAAGAGCGATATGTTGAAGAGGAAGCAAAGCCCTTCATTGACGTAATAAGTTCTGTTTGTTTTAAGTGTTTATGTTGCTCCTTACTTTCAGTTTAAAAAAAAACAGTTTATCCTATTTAATTTATCATCGTTTTTTAATAATGCCAAGAAATCTAGCCCCTGCTCCACGGATAAATCTCCCGCCCCTTGGAAATATTCTCTAGACAATTCAATCCCGGTGAAAATTTACTCCTGGCAATAAGCCTTGCCAATTCTACGCGTAAAATTGACACGGAAGAGAGAGAGCAAGACTCATAAAGATATTTTTGTTTAGGACTTTTGCCAAATTTCCCCAGTGTATAATTTCTCCCGTAAGTTCAACCCCTGGAAACTATCCTCCGCATGGGAAATTCCTTTATTGATATACCCCCCCCCAGAAGCTTTGTCCTACCTATACGAAAATGTATACACACTTCTCAATTCAAATACTATAAGTAAACAATGGGGAAATTTTATAACTCAAAGAGTATACCCTGAGCTGCGGGTGGGGCTATTTTACATCTGAAGGCATAGTTATATGGGCTTTCAATTGTGATGAAAAACATGGCAGTCTCAAAATTTTGATCAGATGATTTCTGGAAAAAAGGTCGGGGTAGGGGGCCTAGTTCCCCTCCAATCTTTTTGTCCACTTAAAAAGGGCACTAGAACATTTAATTTTCGTTTGAAAAAGCATTCTCACGAAATATAGGACCACTGGGTCGATACAATCACCCCTAGAAAAAAAACAAATAAACACGTATTCGTGATCTTTCTTCAGACAAAACATACAAAATTCCACTGTTACTTATGATATAAGAGGGGTTTGATGGCTACCCTCTGATTACTGATTAATCTTAAAACGGAAATACTTTTGTCAATGTTAACATTTATAACTTCAACTGTTCTGCAAAGTTTATATGACCGCCCCTTCAATCAAAACCATTTATGCTTTGGGGTAAGACTAACAACCCTTGCCCCTGGAATCTGGAGGGTTGTGTCAATCCTGGAGGTATTGCTAGATGACTTTTTGACTATTATAGAACGTGGTTAGAGGGCTAGTTACTCTCCAATTACGTTTGACGCTTAAAAAATGAAATACAACTTTCAATTTCTAATTAGATGAGCCTCCTTCAAAGTCTATACGATAATCTTTTCCATTGAAACCTCGTATGCTCTCGGGACATATTTTATAACCTTTTTCCTTAGGCTCCGAGGCTTGTTTCAACCCTGAGGGCATTTTATATAATCTTAGTAATTTTTCGAACAAAATGGCTATCTATGAATTTTGAAGATCCGATGCATTGAAGACCAGAGGGTTTGAGCGGGGCCACTAGCTGCCCTTCGATCTTTTTTTTATTCTTAAAGAGGAACTAGCACTTCCAATTTTCATTCAAATAAACCTCCTCTAAAGTTTATACGATCATTCCTACCATAAAAGCCTAGTATGCCCCTGAGGCATAGCTTATAATCCTTACTCTGGGGTTCTGGGGGGGCTATGCAAACCCTTAAAGCATTCTCACATAATTTTTGGACTTTTTTGAACAAAATAATTTTTTTCAAAACTACTCTTGAATGCATTTGGGGAGAAGTGAAAGTGACGATAAGTTAGTTTTCCTCTCATCACTTTTGACTCTTTAAAGAAGAAATAAAAACTTCAATCAAAATTTTTCAATCAAATGAGTCGCCTCCAAAGTTTATTTGACCATCTTTTCCAGATCAAACTTTATAAGCTCCTGGAGAATCTCTTAAAACTCTTTGCCTGGATTTATGGGGGCTGTCTCAACCCCGGTTACGTTATTTTATAATCTCTGGACTATTTCAAACAAAATAGCTCTCTCAAAATTTCGATTAGATACATTTGCAGAATAGATGGCATGGGGGGCTGTTGCTTTCCGATCAGTTTTGATTCGTAAGATTGGGAAGTAAAACTGTCAATTTCCAATCAAATGAGGGTCCTTCAAAGTTGATATGATCACCCCTTCCATAAGAACATTACATTCTTTCTGTAATAACCTTTCTTAAAAGCCAAATTTGTTGTCTGTTTTGAACATTTGGTTATCTCAAAATTCCGATTAGGGTAAAGGGGGCTTGATAGGGGAGGATTGTATTCCTTGGCTTATTGGGAAACCAGATGCTTAGTATGAATTAGAGTCATATATTCTAGAAAAAAGTAAAGGATCTGCCTATGTAACGGTCGAACATTTAGACTGTAACTAATCTAAGAGACAAAGAATCTTAAAGTTTCTTATTAAGCAAATTTCATATTCTGGAAAATGTTTGAACAAATGTATGATCAAAATCATGAATAAAATATCTACCTTATTTGCTCATTGGTAGTTTCTTTCCAAAATGTATTGTAACTGACCTCAAACTTATTCAGTCGACAAGCTGTTATGAATGGTAGTTTTATTGATAAGTGTATTTAGGTAGAGAACTAATATCTTTTTTTTTCATTCCAGCACCAATTCCTCCATCGTCTTTTCTCCAAAATATAGTGCAAGCAATATTCAATATCCTTCTCTTTGGACCTTTTGCTATAATCACAGTCTTTTTCAATTTAATTCAATTTCTATTTAATGGCTTTGGAAGAAAAAGGTCATTCAATAGCCGTTTGTTGTCTTGGAATAGAGACCAGAATGTTTTGAAAACGCTTATTAAAATTAAAGAAAATGAATTCTTTAATAGCATTATTGAAAAATTAGAAAGGACAAACGATTGGCAAGAACTGTAATAATGGAAAGTTGAATTTTTGAAAACATAGATACATCATTGTTATTTGAAAGTATAGCCTTTGTATTTATGCTATTTATTGATTTCCGTGTTTATTTGTTATTTAATTTTTTTAATTTATTATTTTAATTTATTTTTAAAATTAAAGTGTCTTAACTGAAATACGCTTCTTTAGCCGATTAGACCTAAGCATGTTCAATTATAAATTCTAGGTTTATTTACATAAAAAGAAAGTATTTCTTTTTCTAGGATGTCATTAAAATGACAAATTATTCATGATTTAAACATTTATGCATATAAAGTGAAAGAGTAGTAATTGAAAGGGCTATTTCTGGGCTAAGAATGCATGCAGCAAGTTCTTCCTTTGTTATCTCAGCGACTGAATTCATATTATCCAGATATGTTGGGTCTATATAAACACAAGTAATTGCCAACACTATTGTTAACTCAATTCTATTTGTATGGGCCAAAGCAAAGAAAGAAGATTCTGAAACTGAAGTATAACTAAAAATTTGAATTTATACTTTTTGTTTATAGACAAGGATGAATCTAGGAGGAAAGAAGAGAAATAATTAGCACCATTTTTGCAATATTTTTCGAAAAAATATCGCTTTTATTAAACAACAACGATCTGAAAAAAATAAACCAAATACTTTAAATATTTATGAAAGACTACATGCTTTAAAAAAGAACAAGAATACAGGCTAGTTTTTGAAGATTTTTCTTTATGGTAATTGAATTAAAGCTAAAATAAAATTTTTTTTCTTGGCAGTCCAGGACAATGTGCTTTTCTGTTTCAACAGCCTCCCTAAAAACTTGCATAAGAGCTCTAACAGGGTCAATAACGAAAATGTTGTCAAATAAAACAAAATGAAGCATATTGTCATAGTTATGTTGAGTAAAGGTGGAATTAAAAGTACCAGGCTTTTGGCGTAAGCCCATATATTCATTGATTGAGGACCTATGTTCCGACAACCTCTCCCACAATTGCTAGCTGATTCTTCCGATACAACCGCAAGAACAGGGAACCGTGTAAACACTAATTCCCGAAATGGGGCTGGTTCTATATTTGCGGCTGTTAAATAAGCTCTGTATTTTACTAGAAATTTTATATTTGACATTTAGGTTTTATTTTTTTTTTAATTCTTTGTAGCTTGTTGCTTAGTTTGTGAAAATAGGGTAAAACAATGAAGTGTTTCTTATCACTTACCAAAAGGATGATACATGCTAAGGGTTGTGGAGCTAATGCATCCTTTTCTGCCTTTTTTGTTTTGTTTTTTTATGGTGGATACCAGCAAATTTGTGGGTAATCCGCTGGAAAACGAAATGAATAAAATTTTAAGATTGTGCACTGAGGACGGTCAAGCAAAGGTCTTGACCGAAATATTTGCATTATTATTTACGTTTTTCGCTTGCTTGTATTTCTTGTTTCTCTCTTCTTTACGATTTTTTCGTTTTGTCAGAACCAGTAGGCCTATTAGCAAGAAAGCTTCTATCTCCCACCAGATTAATCCTCGAGAACCATTTCTTGCACCACGGTCGGTGCTTCTAACGGCAAGGGTATTGACCAGTCAGTGTAGCAGAACCAAGTGGTCATTTTTATCCCATCATGACTCCGCTAATGATTTAAATTTTTTAAACTTTGATTTGACCTTGCCGACCTTATTGTGGAAAAATTTCATATTTGTAGGATTGCTAGCAATTTCTTATTTAAAAAAAAGCATGAATTTTGATTGTTGGCCTTTCAACCACTAACATAAATTTTCTGAGTTGATTCTTCTCTTTGTTGCAATTCATATTCCATAACTGTTAGTAACGGTGTTCATCCTAATTCTTTGAGTACGGATTTTCTGGTCCTCAATTAAATATAGCATTCATTTCTCATGCAAAGAAAGTAAGAGTGAAATGTTAACTTAAAACGCGGAGATGCGAGGGGGGCAGTATCTCTTATATATGGGGTATTTTTTCAATTTAAGTTTTAATGCCACTCTTTACTTTCATTTAGAAGATCTTTCAGCCCCTCAGCTCCTCATTTTTTGATTATTGTTTTTCCAAAATTTTCGATAACATCGTTTCGAGGAAAAGGCTCTATTAAGGTTTTGGATTTTGAAACAAAAAGTAATTTTTTGATTAAATCATCGTTTACTAGCATTTTATTCATTGATATAACACCTGCAAAATACTGCTACTACTACTTATGAAAACTTATCGCAGCCTCAGGCAGTCTGAGACCAACACAGCTACGCAAGCTCCTCCTACATCCCATTCTGTTCAAATCCTTCCTCTTTACAGCCTCCCAGGAAGCTCCCTTAAATCTTTGTCCCTTAAATCTTTCTTTATAACATCCTCCAACCCTAACGTTGGAAGATCTGCTTTCTGTTTAGCTCTTGACAGTTGGCAAAAAAGGACTATCTTCGGCAATCTGTCATCCTTCATCCACAGAACGAGCACTGGCCATCTCAACCTTTCTCTCATTATAGCTCTAGAAAGCGGGGTTGAAACGCATTTAGCGTACAGCCTACTGTTTAAAATATAGTAACTCAGCCGGGTACCCAGAAAAATCCGCATGCAATTTCTTTGGAAAATATCTTTTTGGAGCTTCCATGCTTCAGAGTTATATTTCATCACTATCATCACTGTAGTTTCCAATTTCCAAGTCTTGGTTTCTGACTTGGCTTTCTATTCTTCCAAACTTTTTCAACTATGAAAAAATACCCTTAGCCTTGGATATTCTACTTTTAACATCTTCAGAGCTCCCACCGTCTTTACTAATAATAATACCGAGGTAAGTGAAATTGTCCATTTGATCAATTTTTTTGTTACCTAGCGTAACTTTTTCATCTTGACTTATTCCTAGCTTTAGTGACTGAATTTTCTCAAAATTTATTTTCAAGCCTTTCATCTAGGATGCTTAAATCATCAGCATAATCTAAGTCCAGGAAAGTTTAAACCTCCCCATTTGATTCCTTGCTCTCTATTTGCCCTTCCTGTGCTCCTTTAGACAGAGTGTATCAAAATGAACCATATAAAAGGGGATAAACCACAGCCCTGCGTCACTCCTGATTTAATACAAAACTAGACCTACGTTGCCTGAGCAGCATGAAGTGTTGCGGCAACCTTTGTCCGGCTTCGCCGAATAAAGTGTTGCAAGAGCAACACTTTGGTTTTATTTCTTTGCTATTGGTTAAACGCTGAAGTTGTCAGCCCATCGAAGCTTTTAAAACGTTATGTTCAAAGAAGAACGCGATCAGTAGTCACATGATCAAAGGCTATTCCTCAGCGTTGAAAAAACAACATTAACAAAAGAATATCGAAAGAAGGGACTAAATTGACTTTGCAGCCAGTTGAGCTTTATCCTTTTCAATCGTAGACATCGTGACGGATCAAGACTTAGAAAAATATCTTATATAATGTAGTTGGTATTATAAAGCTATCCGTAACTTTTCAGGATCAAATACCATAGATGACACTCTATTAATTATTACGAAACTGCCTCGTTGTTTTACGTTATCGTTTGTACCTGTTGCGTAAACACTTAATTCTAGGTTACAGTGAGTATGGGTAGGCTGCGCCAACTAGAAACAGTTACCAACCCCTCTTCACTAAAGATAATTGTAGCCTAACAGACGATTACTACTTACAAGTCCCCTACATGTCTTACCACTGGAACCAACTCGGTCTTACCATCAAATACACTGGAAACAAATAATAGGTACACCAAATAGCAAAATTTGCAAACCCCTCACTTCCGAAGATGATTATGAGCTAACAGCCGACCTTTCATTACAAGTCCCCTACATGTCTCACAATTGGTATCGGCTTATTTTTGGTTTCGGTGTGTAGCCTACTACTGAAGTTGTCAACCCCTTGAAACTTTCAAACTAGTATATCTCATGAAGGAATTTTTGTACCATAAAATGGATGACATGTACTTTGATCTGATCATCTCATCAAGAGCTATCAATTGCCGTCGAAAAAAACTTATATCTGTCTTAGTTCAAAAGTTGATTTTTTTTTTCCGTAGGCCAACTTTCTAACATCACCACTTAGAAAGGAGCAAAGGATAAGCTCCAATTTCTTTAGCAATGACAGAACGTTTAAAATTTAAGAGGTATATCTGATAACATCTCTCTACCTAAATCCCAAATCCGAAAATAAAATGATAAACCCAGCCAAAACCACGGCAGTACTTTCGGACCCGTGGGAAAATGCCGCTTTTTTGCTTCTGTAAATTTTGGTATTTATCACTCAAAGAAGATATATTGGCTGTGGGGCCGGGTAACTGCCGCATATATTTAACACTTATAGATTTTAGTCCATCTTCAATTTGAAAGTGGTGCCTGCCTGCTTTCCTGCTAGAACGGAGCTTTCCACTCGAAAGCAGAAACATGGTTTGATTAAACGAAAGCTTGGCTGCACTACTTCAGATACTCCTCTCTGACATAGGCTACATAACTCCACTTCACTTCGCACACTATAGGCTGTGGCTTGTGGACAAGCAAAAATCATCCTTTTTGACCCCAGGCAAGAGTTCTGTGGAGCTTTCTAAAATATAATACCATATTCATCAATCCGGCCTGAGATCCACAGTATCCGTAAAAACCGCACAGGTTAGACCCTTACCAGTTTCCAGGAATAAGCCGACATCGGCGGCATAGAAAAAAAAGGGACAAAACCATCTGGTAACCTCATTTCCTACCTTAAATGCAGCATAATAATTGGATGAAATTGGGGAAAGCTCCAATATCAACAGAGAAGCAAAACTCAAAGTGAAAGCTTCCTAATATTAAATGGATTTGATTATACTTTGAAAACAACAAAACTCAAAAACAAAACAAAAAAATGTGTAAGATATGAAAGTGGCTAGAAGTGAAAAAAAGGAAAGGGGGTTTTCTACAGAATAATTGAACCACAACACTTTTAACAGAATAATGGAAATGAAATTAAAATTATCATTAGATCAAAGGAATCAAAGGAAATAGTATTTTTTTTTTTTTCGTTCAAGAATTAGACTTTTCAGAATTTTAATATTATTACTTAATTTTAGTTTGCTAGATCATAGAAAGGATTTAAAATCTTATTAAAAATATACCGCTTTCATCTTTCATTGAAACAGGTCTATATGCTCGAAAATGTGCCAAAGAAGTGACTGAAAGAAATTTGTGACTGAACCAGAAGGCTCTTTGTGTATATTAAATTTTAAAAAATAAAGTTTTTTTAACTACAAGTATGGAGCGACATTAAAACTTAAAACCAACAGAAATTATTCCGTATTCATTTTAGTTTGGCTCTTTGTCACAACTCTACTTTTTTAAAACAACAAAAAACTTTAGAATAAAGAGCGAGGCTTTAAGGAGGGAGCAACCACTTTCATATACAGAATAATTTCTGTTCGTTTGAAGTTTTATTTTCGCTCCTTATTTGCAGTTAAAAGAAACTTGCTTTTTTATTTAATTTCTGAACATTTTTAAATTACTGCATGTTCTGATTTTGGCTCACCGCATATGAATAACTAAAACGAAATTGGCATATTAATGTATTTTTTTGGCTAAATGGCTTTCTCATAGTTTTGATTGGACGAATTTGGTGGAGGAGGCTCAGTTGCCCTCCAATTCTTGGTTACTTAAAAATACAGCAAAAACTTTTTTACGAACATTTTTATTAGTAATAAATATACGAAACTTACGAATTAACTTACCTATTGAACTTCTATATTTGTATATTTTTATAACGTATATGAGGGCGTTTGCCCCCTCGTCAATACCTCGCTCTTTATACTAAAGCTTGAATTTTGTCCTAATTCTTTAAGAATGACCCTTGAATCACAAATACCGTATAATTAATAGTTAAAATTACTGAAAATACTTTAGCGTAAAGAGCGAGGCATTGTGGAAGAGACAGACCCCCTAATATACGTAATAATTTCTGTCCATTTTAGGTTTTAATGCTGCTCCTTACGTCCAACTGAACAAACTTTTTGTTTATTTATTTTCTCATTGTTTTTCTTAAATAATGCTAGAAAATCTTGCCCCCCTTCATGGAAATTCTATTGCCTCATGATAAATTCCTCCATGGAAAGATACTCCCAAGCAATCCCATCCCCAATCCCCCCTTTAACTCGAAAAAGTCCCCCTGAAAACGTCTGTACACTTCCCGATAACCATTAGTGTATGTAAAGAATGGTCAAAGTTTGCAACTTGCAGCCCCTCCCCCAGGGACTGTAAGGATTAAGTCATCCCGAAAGATATAATTATTAGGGTTTTCGACTACGCTGAACAGAATGACTGTCTCAAAATTTTGATTCAGTGACTTTGGGAGACAAATGATCGTGGGAGGGGGTCTTGGTGCCCTCCAATTTTTGGATACTTATAAAAGGGCACTAGAACTTTTAATTTCCATTAGAATGATCCTCTTGTGAAATTCTAAGACCATTGGTTTGATACGATCGCCACTGGAAAAAAATTAAATAAAATAAACACGCATCCGTGATCTGTTTTCTGGCAAAAAATACAAATTCCATGTTTTTGTAGATAGGAGCTTGAAAGTTCTGCAGTAGTGTTCTTTTATTTGCTGAATTTGATGATGTGATTTTTCTTAAGATTCTATGAAATTTAGGGGGTGTTTCCCCCTGTCTCCTAAAATAAGATAAATTTTCTCAGGCATGTAACTTTTGATGGGTAAGACTAAACTTGATGAAACTTATATATTTAAAATAGGCATAAAAAGTAATTTTTTGATGCAACTATTGGTATCAAAATTCCATTTTTAGAGTTTTGGTTCCTATAAAGACGGGTCACTCCTTACTTACAGTTCGTTACCACGAACTGTTTGATAGCCCCTGAATCACAAAGGACGTAGAATAAATAGTTGAAACTGCTATAAATACTCTAGCATAAAGAGCAAGGTATTGTGGAGGACACAAATACCCTTATATAAGTAAAAGTTTCTGTTCGTTTTAAGTTTTAATGCTGCTCCTTACTTCCAGTTGAAAATTTTTTTTATTATTTAATTTCTCTTTTTTTTTGTTAATAATATTAGAAATTCCTGTACCCCCTCCATGAAATTCTTTTCCCTGTTGATAAATTCATCCATGGAAAGATCCTCCCACGTAATTTATATATTTAAAATAAGCATAAAAATCCAATTATTTTGACGTAGCGTGTATCAAAATTATTAGTATTAGTATCTAACAAAAATATTAGTATCAAAATTCCGTCTTTTAGACTTTCGTTTACTATTGAGCCGTGTCGCTCCTTACTACAGTTCGTTACCACGAACTGTTTGACTATCAGTATTACCACTACGATAGCAGTAACTATTAACGCTAAGGATATTAAGGAAAAAAACTTTTAGGGAACGTTTAGGGGGAGTTTCAATGAAACAAACAATTTAAATGCATGAGGGTTTTCAAATAGGAATATAGGCAATATCTTAGGCATCATGAACATGAAATGTATATAGATTAATTATAGATTATTTTAGATTATCTTAGGCATGATTCTATTAATGAATGATGAAGCATTTTAATCATTCAAGATGGGAAATAGGTTCAAATCAACATAAGCAGTTGGGATAGTTTTGAAAGCTGACTGAAGAAAAACAAAACTTCAAAAAGAATAACTTCAAAATATGAAACCAGTCTGCCTTGAATATGAAACGGTTTAAACCACTAGATTTTCAGTCAACAAAGAAGGAATTTCGGGTTGCGTTAGCCATCGTTACGTCCTTTTTAAACATAACTATTAAAATAAATAAATACTTTGGGGAATCAGTTATGTAAATTAAAATAGTAATATTCCTGGTAGTTCCCCCTTGGAAATGTTATATCATTTAAGGACTTGGACTGGGTCAGTGGTTTTTGAAATTTTACATGGATTCCCAGATTAGTAAATGAATATAAAGGTAAATAAATATTTAAAACATTTGACAATGTCACCCAGGATTTAAAGAGAGGATTAGTATAACTATGTTTCCGCACTCTTTTAATTTTTTAAACAGCTGGTCTCACCCACTTCACCATAATAAAATTCCCCGGCCCTTATACTTAATTAAATAAAAAAAACAAGTTTTTTGAAATGAAAGTAAGGAGCGACATTAAAACTTAAAACGAACAGAAATTACTCCGTATATGAAAGGGGCTTTTCCTCCTCGACACCCCGCTCCTTACGCTAAAGTTTTTTATTGTTTTAAAAAGTAGAGTTGCGAGAAAGAATCAAACTTTAGCGCAAGGAGCGGGGTGTCGAGGAGGAAAAGCCCCTTTCATATACGGAGTAATTTCTGTTCGTTTTAAGTTTTAATGTCGCTCCTTACTTTCATTTCAAAAAACTTGTTTTTTTTATTTAATTTCTGAAAGTTTTTGAATTAATGCATGTCTGATTTTGGCTCTCCGTACATAAATTATTAAAATGAAATTTGCATATTAATTCTTTTTTTGGCTAAATGGCTTTCTCTTAGTTTTGATCAGACGATTTTGAGAAATAAGGGGTGGGGAAGGAGGCTTAGTTGCCCTCCAATTTTTCGGTTACTTAAAAAGGCAACTAGATCTTTTAATTTATTAACGAACGTTTTTATTAGTAAACAAAATACGTAACTTAAGAATTAACTTACGTAACAAACTTTTACATTCTTATATTTTTGATTATATATATATGAGAGGATTGGTCCCCTCGTTAATACCTTGCTCTTCACACTAAATCTTGTTTTGTCCCAATTCTTTAAGAATGACCCCTGAATCAGAAAGGCCGTAGAATAAATAGTTGAAATTACTTAATTTTTTTTTAGCATAAACAGCGAAGTATTTATCTCCTCCTAAATACCTCGCTCTTTATGCTAAAAGTATTTTTAGAACCCCTCATATGCGTAATAATCTCTGTTTATTTTAAGTTTTAATGCTTCTCCTTACTTTCAATTGAAAAAACTTTTTCATGTTTATATTTTCATTGTTTTTTTTTATAGTAATGCTAGAAAGTCCTGCGCCCTTTTCATTGAATTTCTCTTCCCCCAAGAAATATTTCTCCAAGGAAAGATCCTCCCATATAGCCCCCTCCCCTGAACCCCACACCCAAACCAAAAAATCCTCTTGATAACGTCGGTACACTTCCCAGTAACTATTACTGTATGTAAACATTGGTCAAAGTTTGTAACTTGCAGCCCTCCCCCAGGGACTGTGGGGGGTAAGTCATCCCCAAAGACATAGTTATTATGGTTTTCGACTATGCGGAACAAAATGGCTATCTCAAAATTTTGATCCGTTGACTTTGGGAAAAAACGAGCGTGGGAAGGGGCCTAGGTGCCCTCTAATTTTTTGGTCACTTAAAAAGGGAACTAGAACTTTTTATTTTCGTCAGAATGAGCCCTCTTGCAACACTCTAGGACCACTTGGTCGATACGATGACCCCTGGGAAAAAAAAAAACAACAAAAAAAAACAACAAATAAACACGCACCCGTGATTTGTCTTCTGGCAAAAAATACGAAATTCCACATTTTTGTAGATTGGACCTTGAAATTTTTTCTAAAGGGTTCTCTGATACTCTGAATGCGATGGTGCGATTTTTTCCCCTATTTTCCAAAATAAGGCAAATTTCTCAGGCTCGTAACTTTTGATGACAAAGACTAAATTTGATGAAACGTATATATTTAAAATCAGCATAAAAATCCGATTCTTTTGATATTTCTTTTAGCATCGAAATTACGTCTTTTAGAGTTTCGTTTACTATTGAGCCGGGTCGCTCCTTACTACAGTTCGTTACCACGAACTGTTTGATTCCCATATTCGGTTAAGTTTCACTCTAATTGTTATGGGAATATTCCAACCCGCTTGGAAGTGCTTCATGGTGGTGTTCTTTCCCCGTATCTTTTCAGTATTTGTATCGCAGTGTGTTATACAAAATTATGCCCTTTCTTTTTTGTAATTTGGCAAATGTCTTTGTATTGCATATGCGGATGATATACTTCTAGATCTAGCCGTTCTAGATTTAGCCTCTCGAATTCCGTATCATCTATTTCAAAACATTTCAAAACTGTTGGTCTGTCATTGAATATTGATAAGTGTGAGTAACTAGTCTTTAATGCAAAGTCTATGCCCATTTGAAATCCGCGTTCTAACTTCTCCATCCATTATGTCTCTGATTTGTGGCGGTCAAGCATTCATATTTATTGGAATCTACTAGCTTTCCGGATCAATATTGTACGGCATATTAAAGAAAACTAAAAGCGGGTTATGGTAAAATAGTAGCTAATCGTGGTTATTATTATCGAAAAGCGCTTGCATTGCTATACACTAGTTTTTGCGACCATTCAATACTTTTCCTATCTGGTATTTCACCTATCCTGAAAAAAAGACAAGATCTGGCTGAATTGTGTATATTATATTTCCGCTATTGTAAGTTTGTTTCATCTACCCCGGTCTTATAGGAAAAAGAAAATAATTCGGTATTTCGGGGCTTCTGACATTATTACTCATTTGCGGAAGTTAGGCTCAAAATTGGAAAAGGATTATATTTTTTCTCTGGGCCCCTTCCACCTCTTAGTTCATTTATTTTCCCATTAGTTTTCACCTGTTTTCGCTTTATAGTTGTGTTACCTCTTAGCAGTTCTTTCGTTAGTTGAGTTATGGTTGTGGTATATATGTTTTATCGCTCGTATAGTTGCGTTATTTTCAAATTATACTCCATAATAGAGAGGCTCCGAACACCCAGCATTGTATATTAAGCTCTGAATTTGACGTTTTTTTCTAACGTGACCAGATTCGTCCTGCGCCCTGCGCCCTTTTCATTGAATTTTTCTTCCTCCATGACATATTTCTCCAAGGAAAGATCCTCCCACATAGCCCCCTCCCCTCAACCCTACCCCTAAAACCAAAAAAATCCCCCTGAAAACGTCTGTACACTTCCCTATAACCATTATTATATGTAAACACTGGTCGAAGTTTGTAACTTGCAGCCCCTCCCCCAGGAACTGTGGGGGAGTAAGTCATCCACAAAGACATAGTTATTATGGTTTTCGACTATGCTGAACAAAATGGCTATCTCAAAATTTTGATCCGTTGACTTTGGGGAAAAAATGAGCGTGGGAGGGGGCCTAGATGCCCTCCAATTTTTTCGGTCACTTAAAAAGGGCACTAGAACTTTTCATTTCCGTTAGAATGAGCCCTCTTGCGACATTCTAGGACCACTTGGTCGATACGATGACCCCTGGGGAAAAGAAAAAAAAAAAAAACAAAAAAAAAAACAAACAAATAAACACGCACCCGTGATTTGTCTTCTGGCAAAAAATACAAAATTCCACATTTTTGTAGATAGGAGCTTGAAACTTCTACAGTAGGGTTCTCTGATACGCTGAATCTGATGGTGTCATTTTCGTTAAGATCCTACGACTTTTAGGGGGTGTTTCCCCCTATTTTCCTAAATAAGGTAAATTTTCTCAGGCTCGTAACTTTTGATGGGTAAGACTAAACTTGATGAAACTTATATATTTAAAATCAGCATTAAAATGCGATTCTTTTGATGTAGCTGTTGATATCAAAACTCAATTTTTTAGAGTTTTGGTTACTATTGAGCCGGATCGCTCCTTACTACAGTTCGTTACCACGAACTGTTTGATACAAGATTATATAATGCTCTTTAGCGATTTTTTTTTCTTAAAAGTCTATAGTAACAGTTCATTTATTAATTGCAAGTATTTTATGCAACCAGTATTGCCTTTAAGAATGAGTAAGGACTGAACTAGTTCAGAAAACTAGTCCAGTACTCATTTAGTTTTCAAAATGTCAACATTTAACTAATTGGATTATATTTCATTTTCACTTTCTTGATGACATGACCACTTCAGAGGCAAAACTGTAGCATTGCCTATACTAAAGGTTGAAAGGGACAATGTCGTCAAAAAAGTGAAAATTAAATTTAATCCGATTAGTAATATGTTAGACAAATAACACTTAAAGTAAATCTCTTGGATTACTTGCAAAACCTTTTGCCACTGACTTTGATTTGCGGGAGTTTTTGACTCGCAATAGATTACCTATGACGTTTATAATTGAATATTGAATGAGATTGAAATATAAATCATAGACTGAAATTGAAAATAAAGATACAATTGGTTATCAGCTCTATATGGAAATTTCTCCAAAGATATGTTAAGAAAAATATTGAAAGAGACAAAATTTTGAAAGATGCAAAACTTTTTAGCAAACAAGCTTTAACGGACGCCATCAATACTTGCAAAAGTCAATTTGACATATACGTACTTAATGGTCTTAGGGGCAGCCAGCCACCAGCTGCATTTATGGATGATATGTTTGATTTACTCTGTTTTCGTTTGAGTGATGATCAGTCTATTCCATGTTTCGTAATAACTGAGCCCAATGAAGTTCCTGATTTATTTAACGACTTTAATAGTGCTATTGCGTCAACATTAAACGACTGTAGCCTTAGCCCCCCCCAAGACTTTTCTGGCACCCTATTTCGCATTCCGTACTTTTTTCTTTTTTTAATTAAACTTGTCACTTTGATCAATTATTCGTTGTTGATTTACCCAATTAACAACAAAAAGCAAAGCTTTCCTATGAATGTAAAAAGCAAAGTAGAAACTTAAAACGAACAAAAATATATTTATCTTCTGCCGGTTCAGTGTATATCTGCAAAATTGGCACACAAATCTTTGATTGGTGCTTTCTTTTCCCTATTTTACAAACATGGAAACTAATGTTGAAAATGGATCAGTTTTTCTTTGCGTTAAACGTTCGATAAACGTTCGGTAACACTGAAAATTATAGCTATTTGTCTTTTCACAATGACAGATTGAAAAGTAGGAATTTAGCTAAAATTTCAAAATAGATAAAAATAAAATCTGGACACGAGCATTGAGTAGATAAGAGACAAAGACTGATGGCTGGATATGCAATGGGGATAGGAGGATATTTCCGGATATTTTGGAAAGATATCCGAAAATACCCAGAAATCAAAAGGTAAGTTTGGACTAATAATAAACCACCTCCAACCTAAAAAAAATCCTTAATTTCGTTTTGTGACTAATTAAATAGCGAATGGCCCAATAGGGCTTTCGTGTGAACAAATCTATCTATCTATTTATTTTAACTATACAGATAATTTGATTGAAATTAGATTAATGAAAGAGTTAAAAGCAATTTAGGCCAGGAACAGATCCATAGGGTCGGAGGTTGACCCTCCCCCCGAGACACATCTGGCACCCTTATTCTGTACTTTTTTCTTTTTAATCTTTTTTAAGATAAACTTGTCCGTCTGGTGCACACCTCAAGTCACATTGACGCCCTTGGTCCATTGGCCCCCGTGCCCAAGATTTTCCTGTTGATCTGTTTTGAGATTCAGACATGAAACTGCTCGCACCATCAGTTTACGAATCATTCTGTCATAAAATAAAAAGATATACCTCGTTTTCAAGAAAAATTAATCATATAATTAAACTTGCTTTCTCTTAATTCTCTTTCTTAAGAGCCCATTGATTTTGGGTACGGTTTCCAGGAGTCATTGGTGGAGATATGATAAGGATGGGTCACAAGAGGGGACACACATTTCAAAGGTGGTTTTGGGAAATGTTTTGGATATTTGAGTTTGCCGAGTGGGGTTTGGGAGAGCTAATTCACATACCCTATCTTATTGAGCTGCCCGACTGTAGTATGATGCATGGTAGAATACTATCTTCCTAGGACGAAGTCCTAGTGGAAAGTCGTCTATGTTATCTGAACATAATGTGGAAGTCTACGTAGGCTGGCTGGTTCACAAGTATCAATTATCTCAAGCTCTATCTCAAGCTGGCCGTTTTGGCCAAAATTGCTGCTCTGCTGTACAAAAACTAGAAATTCTTAATTTTTTAGACAGTAGCTATAAGATTGTCGTTAATATTGAATTCATTTTATGTTTTATTCATGGGAAACTTATCTGGGACTATTCAAATTCGCTTCCCAAAAATATGCACATTTTAATGTACTATTAGCTGTTGATGACCACATTTAAAATTAGCATATTTTGCATATTTATAATATATAAATACGTTAAAAAGAGTGATTTCTATCATTGTATAAATCGTATTAACAGCTTCGATTGGTAGAGTTTTATTATCTTTTGACAAAGATCACTCTTTAGTTGTAGCGTTTTATTACGATTTCTGTGATCCAGGTATCTCCTATATGTTAAAGAGGATTCTTCCCTCAATCTACCATTCACCAGTTAAGGACTTACCCCTGACAAAGCTTCTTGAGGAAAAACAGAATTTGTATTTTTTTTTTTTTTATAGACACTTGAAGTCTATAAATAGACCTTTTCTAAAGTTATTTCTCCTAAACTGAGTTTGATAATGTAATTTTCTTCCAAACTACTTGCCATTTGTGTGAGGTTTTCTCCTCTTTGGCAAATAAGACAAATTTCTTAGGCTTGTAACCTTTGATGGATAATTCTACATATAATAAATGTTTTGGATTTGGAATTTCGTGAAAAAACGTGTTCTTAAATCATTTCTTTCATTTCAATAAATTGCCTCGTTTCATCACAATTTATTTATCCGTCCTGGTTGAACTTCGCTGAGGTAAGGATGCTGGGACTGTTTTGAAAAACTGTTCATTTTAGTTTTATTGATTTTATCCTCTTGTAAGTTGTTTTTTCTTATTTGTATTGCTGAGGACGGCCCTTGGACATAGGGCCGAAATATTCATTCTAATTTGTTTCCTACTGTCTTGAGAAATTCCCTATTGTTCTTCTTGTTTTTGGTGTTTGAAGCTATGAGTTCTAATGCCCTTTCTAAATGACAAAAAAAATGAAAGACAACCAGGCCCCCTCCAACACTCATTTTTTCCCAAATTCACTGGATAAAAATTCTGAGATAGCCATTGTGTTTAGCATAGTCGAAAAAGCAAATGACTATGTCTTTGAGGACAACTTAATCCCCCACATTCCTCGGGGGAAGGGCTGCCAGTTCTGAACTTTGCCTATTGTTTACTTATAATATTGGTTATTGGGAAGTATACAAACGTTTTCAGGGAGGATTATTTCTGGTAGGGGTATTACTTGGGAAGATCTTTCCATGGAATAATTTTTCATGGGTGAAGAGAATTTTCCACGAAGAAGGAGCCAGATTTCCCAGTATTATTTAAAAACGATCAGAAATTAAATTTAACAAAAAATAAGTTTTTTCAAGTGAAAGTAAGGAGCAACATTAAAACTTAAAACGAACAGAAATTATTACGTAAATGAGGGGTTTCGCTTGTCATCAATACCTCATTCTTTACGCTAAAGGTTCTTTAGTACTTTTAAAAGAGCTATTTATTCTAATTACATGGCTTTTGAAATTCAGGGGTCATTCTTAAAGAATTGGAACAAAGTTTGAACTTTAGCGTAAAGAGCAAAGTATTCACGAGAAGGAAAACCCTTTCATATGCGTAATAATTTCTGTTTGTTTTAAGTTTAAATGTTGATCCTTACTTTCACTTTTAAAAAACTTTTTTTGTTTTATTTAATGCTGAGTCAGTAAATGATTAAAGCAATGAATACTTGGTTATGGCAGCAGGTGGTGGTTATTTATGAAGAGGTTATTTTAAAATTATTTCAGCTGCTTTTACCTTCTAAATTCTGGAAGTTTTCACTGGCATGACATGTAAATTGTTCAATTTTGCGTAGTCTTGTTTTTTCAGTAGGTTACGTCAGTTTTTTTTTTACCCTCTATATTCAGAAACTTTGGCAAGTATCTTAACTTCTAAACTTGGTCACTAAAATAAAGAAATACTCAAAAAGCTTTCACTGCCATGACAGTTGGAATTTTAAATTAGTTTTATGGTTAAATAGCGACGAAGACCACACTGCCTTTCCATAACCAACAAATACAAAGTAGAAACAATAGGGATTTTTTTTTTCAAGACAGTGGAAATCAGTTCTCTGAATATTTCGGCCCTATGTCCAAGGGCCGTCTTCAGCACAATACGAGAACAAGAGAGAAAATATGTATATATAAATAAACTTACATTAAATTATGAGAATTAAAACTAAATAATATTATTTAAAAACTTTTTTAAAAACAGCCCTAGCATCCTTACTTCAACGAAGTTCAACCAGGACTGACAAAAAGAATGAAGTGAGAATATAAACTCATTCAAACTAAAGAGAACAAAGGGATTAAATGCGATTTCTCAGAGCCAACATTGCTTTTTTAGCAGTATGTCTCAAAAGCCTTTTCGTAGCTGGTTCAGTACTATTATAAATCGGTTTGGTAAAATATTTTGTTAGATCGTTTTTAATTAAATTTGAGTATAAAGAATTTAGTGAGTATTCCCCTAGTAAGTCCCTGTTCAAAGAAATATTATTATTTATTTTGAGATTAATTTTGATTGACTCTCGAACCACCTCTTTTATCCCCAAATAATGAAGATTTTTCAAAAAGTATCGTGCAGGACGGATTATTAAATATATGCCAACCTAAAGCAGAATCAAAGGAGTTGTAGGAACTATTTGAAATTAATGCCTTATCTATGTCTTTTTTATGCTGTTGCAACCGTTTTTCTAGATTCTAATGGGTCCTGCCGACATAGTAATTTCCACACTCACAGGGTATTTGATAGGCCCCTCTTTGGCGAGTAACTGGGGTCTTATCTTTACCAAAATTTAAGAAATTAATGATTTTGAAATTATTAGTAAAAACTACGTACATATTATTTTTTGTGCAAATATTTTTTAATTTTGTTGTGATCTTTGGGATATACGGAAGATAGACAGTATTTGAGGGCTTATAACTTCATTCTTTTTGTCAGTCCCGGTTGAACTTTGTTGAAGTAAGGATGCTAGGGCATTTTAAAAAGAAGTTTTCAAATAATATTAATCAGTTTTAATTCTCATAATTTAATGTAAGTTTATTTATATATACATATTTTCTCTCTTGTTCTCGTATTGTGCTGAAGACGGCCCTTGGACATAGGGCCGAAATATTCAGAGAACGGATTTCCACTGTCTTGAAAAAAAATTTCCCTAATGTATCTACTTTGTATTTGTTTGTTATGGAAAGGCAGTGTGGTCTTCGTCGCTATTTTCGTCTAGCCTATGGGGAGCAGTTGACCTATGATATCTTTTATTTTGCTAGATTAGAAAAGAATTTGTTTAGCCACGATTTTCGCTTGTCCAAGGAACGCCTCTATAAGAAATTGGAAGGCTTGCGAAATGAATCTTCGATGAGAAACCGTATTTATTCTCCAAGATTCACTCCTGGACCTGCTATCGTTAACCTCTCTTCTAAAACATTGGAACCCCAGGAAATCGAAACACTAGAAAAAGGTCCAAAATTTTCTTTTCTACCGAAACAGGTTCCTGTGGCAGATATAGTTTCCTCTCTAGAGTCCGCTTTGCATAAACAGTATCCTTCTGGTTCTAACCCTGATGAACTTAGATCTGGTCTTATAAATACCCTTTATAACAGCCAAAAAAAGTTTAAGCCTCCTACCATTTCTATACCGAAAAATTTGCACGACATAAAAATATTATCTAATCTCCGAAAAGATCCTTCTATTGTAATAAAAAAGCAGACAAAAGCAATTCATTTGTTGTCATGAATACGACAGACTATGACAACAAAATTCTTTCGCATTTAAATGACACAATTACATATAAAACAATAACTCATGATCCTACTGATCAGTTTGCTAATAATATTATAAATGAATTAAAGCAGCTAAAACAAAACAGTAAAATCACCCCACAATTATGCAATAAATTTTTTCCCCGTGGTAGTTTCTGTCCTAAACTCTACGGTTTACCAAAAATCCATAAACAGGGTATTCCCTTAAGACCTATCGTAGCGTGTACTAAAGCCCCCGCTGCCAATATTGGGAAATGGCTCTGCACAGCTTTCAAACCTTTATTGTATTCTCAAAATTCCTATATTCGTAATTCGGCAGATTTGGTTGAAAAACTTATTAACACAAGTGTTTCAGAAAACACAATAGTTAGTAGTTTTGACATTGTTTCCATGTATACAAATATATGTGACTATTTCTAAGGAATTATTAAAAAACAAAATAGAAGAAAATTACCACTTAATCGAGGCTTCAGCGACGGGAATTGATTGTGAAGTTTTAATGACTCTGGTTAAAATTTGTAATAAGTTTCTATGTATTTTCAATTTCGCGATTCTTTTTATCAGCAAAAATGGGTTACCCATGGGGGCACCTTTATCCGGGCTACTGGCAAATATTTATGTCGAGAACCTTGAAAATTGGGCATTAAATTCTTATTTTTTAAAACACGTCTATTGGGATCGTTATATGGATGATGTAATTTCACTTTGGAATTATGGGGAAGCTGAACTTCGGGGCTTCTTAGATCATCTTAACACTTATGACCGAAATTTGTAGTTCACCCTAGAAGTTGAAATTGAAAATAAACTACCGTTTTTAGATGTGTTAATTATTCGTAATGCTGATAAACTGGATTTTACAATCTATCGAAAGCCAACACAAAACAATAGATATCTTCACTTTAATTCAAATCAGCCCCCACAAGTTAAACGAGCAGTTGCAACTTCCCTCATTGATCGTGCCCTGAATATTTGCTCCGATTCGTATATAAATGCAGAAATAAAATTTATCAGAGATATTATTTTTGGTAATGGATACCCCATTCCTTTAGTCCAGAAAATAATTAACCGTAGAATAAAAAGACATTCTTGTAAAATCGAAGAAGATATTTCACAATGTGAGGCTACTGATAAGGACATAGGGCCGAAATATTCACAGAACTGATTTCCACTGTCTTGAAAAAAAAAATTCCCTATTGTTTCTCCTTTGTATTTGTTAGTTTTATGGTTGTTTTGTCAGTAAGCAAGGTCAGTAGGTTACGCTTGTTTTTTTTTTGTCTCTAGGTCACGTTTATATGTTCCAATAGATTTGGATGCAACAAAAAATCCACGCCGACAGCTTACGTCGAATATTTTTTTTTTCATACACACAAAAAACTTGTATGCTCCTCTCTAAGAACTAACCTACTATAGGAAATAGCTTGCCTTTTAGTGGAACCATTAGGTATAGAGCATATGTTTTCGTCTCAAGCTCTTTAGTTTATAAATAAGTTCCGAAAAGGAAAAAAAGTCTCAAATAGAGTAAAATTAAATTTTACAAAGTAAGTGCAATCAAAAGATTTTTGAATTTACAAAGTCCTTCCTATAAAAAAAATATACATGTATGGACTTTCTTTTCATATTGATTCTTACCCTAAAGAAAATTCACGATCAATAAAAGGAGAGTTTCCATATACCAATGGAGTCCATAATGTCATATAAGGCTACTCAAAAGTAAATTGTGCTTATGTTAGTTCAAAAATATTTGTATATTTTATCCCCTATTCTCGACAATTGAATTAGATATCGTAATTTACAATACAAACTTTTTGAATCTGTCAAATACTAAGATTTTTTGTCTATTTGTCCTATTTAGTGAGCAGCCTAAGAGAATAGAAGAGAACATTCATACGCAGTTACCAAAGAGGCTATTACCGTAGTTACGTACCGATACGCACGTTACGTACGTTAGTACATACCGTATTGACATCAAAAATGTGTTAAATACAGCGAAATACACTGGCAAAGTTTCTTGCCAAGATACTGGTCAGAAAATGTCTCTGTATCAACAGAGAGTGGTGGTTGCCTCCCTGGAAAGTGACATGAAATCGTTTCTCTATCTTCTCTTAATATTGGTTCTTACCAGGGTTAAGATACAACATCAATGTAGATATAGCCTAACATTTATAGGACTTCTCAATCGTTCAGTATTCGTTGAACGCTTTATTTGAAGTTTAATCAAACAGTTCGTGATAACGAACTGTAGTAAGGAGCGACCCGGCTCAATAGTAAACGAAACTCTAAAAAACGGAATTTTGATGCTAAAAGATACATCAAAAGAATCAGATTTTCATGCTGATTTTAAATGTATAAGTTTCATCAAATTTAATCGTTGTCATCTAAAGTTACGAGCCTGAGAAAATTTGCCTTATTTTTGAAAATAGGGGGAAACATCCCCTAAAAGTCATAGAATCTTACCGAAAATCACACCATCAAATTCAGCGTTTCAGAGAACCCTATAGCAAAAATTTATATGTGGGAGGATCTTTCCTTAGAGGAATATATCATGGGGGAAGAGAAATTCAATGAAAAGGGCGCAGGATTTTCTAGCATTACTATTAAAAAAAACAATGAAAATATAAACATGAAAAAGTTTTGTTAATTGAAAGTAAGGAGTAGCATTAAAACTTAAAACGAATAGAGATTATTACGCATATGAGGGGTTCTAAATATACTTTAGCATAAAGAGCGAGGTATTTAGGAGGAGATAAATACCTCGCTCTTTGTGCTAAAGTATTTTTAGTAATTTCAACTATTCATTCTACGGCCTTTCTGATTCAGGGGTCATCCTTAAAGAATTGGGATAAAACTTAAAATTTAGCGTAAAGAGCGAGGTATTAACGAGGGGACAAACCCCCTCATATACATAATAAAAATATAAAAACATAAAAGTTTGTTACGTGAGTTAATTCTTAAGTTACGTATATTTTTTACTAATAAAAACATTCATTAAAAATTAAAAGTTCTAATTGCTTTTTTAAGTAATAGAAAAATTAAAGGGCAACTAGGCCTCCTTCCCCACCCCCTATTTCTCAAAATCGTCTGATCAAAACTAAGAGGAAGCCATTTAGCCAAAAAAAGAATTAATATGCAAATTTCATTTTAATAATTTATGTGCAGAGAGCCAAAATCAAACATGCATTAATTCAAAACGTTCAGAAATTAAATAAAAAACTAGTTTTTTTTAACTGAAAGTAAGGAGCGACATTAAAACTTAAAACGAACAGAAATTACTCCGTATATGAAATGGGTTGTCCCCTCCGCAATCCCTCGCTCTTTACGCTAAATTTTGACTCTTTGCCACAGTCTACTCTTTATCAGACTCTTTGTCTACTCTTTAAAACAATCGAAAACTTTCAAACAGTTTGTGGTAACGAACTGTAGTAAGGAGCGACCCGGCTCAATAGTAACCAAGACTCTAAAAATAGAATTTTGATACCAATAGCTACATCAAAAGAATTGCATTTTAATGCTGATTTTAAATATATAAGTTTCACCAAGTTTAGTCTTACCCATCAAAAGTTACGCGCCTGAGAAAATTTGCCTTATTTTAGAAAATAGGGAAAAACACCCCCTAAAAGTCATAGAATCTTAACGACAATCCCACCATCAGATTCAGCATATCAGAGAACTCTATTGTAGATATTTTAAGATCCTATGTACAAAAATGTGGAATTTTTGTATTTTTTGCCAGAAGGCAGATCACGGATGCGTGTTTATTTGTTTGTTTTTTTTCCCCAAGGGTAATCGTATCGAACCAGTGGTCCTATAATGTTGCGAGAGGGCTCATTCTAACGGAAATGAAAAGTTCTAGTGCTCTTTTTAAGTGCCAAAAAATTTGGAGGGCACCTAGGCCCCCTCCCGCGCTAATTATTTTTCCAAAGTCAACAGATAGAAATTCTGAGATAGCCATTTTATTTGGCGTAGTCGAAAACCTTATAACTATGTCTTTGGGGACGAACTACTCCCCCACAGTCCCCGTGGGAGGGGCTACAAGTTACAAACTTTGACCAGTGCTTACATACAGTAATGGGTATTGGGAAATGTACAAACGTTTTCAAGGGGATTTTTTGGTTGGGGGAGGGGTTGAGAAGAGGGGGATATGTTGGGGGAGCTTTCCATCGAGGAATTTGTCATGGGGGACGAAAATTTCCCTGAAGGGAGTGCAAGATTTTCTAGCATTATTTAAAAAAAAAACAATGAAAAAATAAGTATGAAAAAGTTTTTTAACTGGAAGTAAGGAGCAGCATTAAAACTTAAAACGAACAGATATTATTACGTATAAGAGGGGCTCACCTATTCCTAATACCTCGCTCTTTACGCTAAAGTATTTTTAGCAATTTCAACTATTTATTCTACGGCTTTTGTGATTCAGGGGTCATTCTTAATAAAATTAATATATAGCCAAAAAAATAAATATGCAAATTTCGTTTTAATTATCCCTCTGCGGAGAACCAAAATCGAAACAGGCATTGATTCAAAAACGTTCAGAAATTAAATTAAAAAAAACAAGTTTTTTTAACTGAAAATAAGGAGCGACATTAAAACTTAAATTGAACAGAAATTACTTCGTATATGAAAGGGGCTGCTTTCTCATCAACGTCCCGCTCTTTACGCTACAGTTTTTTACTGTTGCAAAAAGTAGAGCTGAGAGCAAGAGTCAAACTTTAGTGTAAAGAGCGGGGCGATGATGAGGAAGCATCCCCTTTCGTATACGAAGTAATTTCTGTTCGTTTTAAGTTTTAATGTCGCTCCTTACTTTCAGTTAAACAAACTTGTTTTTTTTATTTATAGCGTAAAGAGCGAGGCGTAGAGGAGGGGACAGCTTATTTCATATACGGAGTAATTTCTGTTCGTTTTAAGTTTTAATGTCGCTCCTTACTTTCAGTTAAAAAAACTAGTTTTATTTTATTTAATACTCTCAAAAAACGAACAGCCAATAATAAAGTATGTAAGAAGCCTTTTCTTGTAATTAACTTTAAAAGGACTATGATAGCCATGATAACTTAAGGTAGACAAAGTTGTTTAATACTTCTAAATCCAGAAATAATATCCAGAAATAAATTAAACCCATCAAGAACAGAAATTAAAATAAATCATGATAACAAGCATAAATTTAGCAGGTTATGATATAGATGAATAACTTGATCTTAAATTTAAGAAAAATCAAATGAAATATTTAAGTATTTTAAGAGTCATATTAAAATAAAGATTAGCAGAAATCGGGTTCATATAGTAATTCAAACTGAAAGTGTACACAGATTACTATAAGAAAACAACTGACACCCAAAACAAAAAAAAAGAAAAATTAAATAAGTGATCTTATCCAATATGAAGATTACCAATGATGATACCAGTCTTAAATATACGTTTAATCGATTAAAAATTAGAGTGAAGGTTTATATCAAATTTAGAACGAACAAAATTACTACAAACAAGAATTGGATTACTGCCTCCATCCTTACCATCACTATAACATTTCTAATGTATATTTTATCATTAGTGCTCATAATCAAGTGATTTCTCATCCCGGGGGGATTGGAGAACACGGTTTACCGGAGCTATATTTGTTCAATTTCTTTGACTATTTTGAAAATATGGCTTTTTCAATTTCTGTCAGTGTTGAAGGGACTTGACTTTGACTTACTTAGGTCTCCAACTGGACGTTGTTCGGCATACAGTGTGACATCTGCCTCTTCCAACCACTTCAGTCCAGTGCGAACGTTTGTGCTTCGCTCTGTCTGATGTTTTCCATCGCCTGAAACTCGGACAGGTTTTCGAACCATCGCTTCTTCGGTGAGCAGTGGGGTTGCTTCCAACCAGCTTCCGCAGGGTCAAAGTTGAAGATCATCTTTGCAGGTAAGTGCAGAGGAATTCAAAGAAGGTGTTCGAACCATCGCAAGGTATGTTCAGCTGCTTAGATAGAAAACCGAGACTGGTTGGTGACTTGCAGCAGCTTCTAGTCATTCATGAAATCAAACCACCTTAGACCGTTCTCAGGCTCTTTGTCTAGAATACATCGACGGACTTTAGTGTTGCGATTGATGCATACCATATTTCAGCTCCGTAAAGCATTAAAAAATCGACGAGGGCGTCGAAAATCCGCAGTTTTATTAAACAACTGATGTTCAGTTTTCACCAAAAATGAAGGTTCAGCCTACCCATGTCAAAACACGCTTTTGATATCCTTGCTTGCAGCTCAGGGAGAATTGATCAGGTTCACCAGGTGTGTGAACCTTTAGATAATTTCAATGCTAGTTGCTCTGTCTAGACTAACTGGAAAATTAACAGTAGGAGAAGAAGGGTTTTAGCCGTAATTTTCGTTTTATCTCCGTTTATATGAAGTCCCACGCTCGCGGCCTCTTCTCGTCAGATCCGAAGCGCTTTCAGCAACTGATCCACGGAGTCAGCTAGGATGGTATAGTCATAGGCAAAATCAGCATCTGAGATGACGCAATCTCTAAACTTGAACCCAAAACTGAGATGTAAATCTGTCTTTGTTACAATGTGGTCTGTGATGGCATTGAATAGCTCTGGGGCCAGTGCACTTCCGTAACCGACTCTTGTTGTGATTTGGAAGAATAAGCTGCGCCGACCGTTGACTTGAACACACCTCTCTGCACTATGGTGTAGAAAATAACATCCTGAAGCTGATCCTGCAGGACCATTGAGAAAGGTTTTCCGGGAACAGACAGAAGAGTTATTCTACAGTAATTTGAGCAGTCAGTTGTAGAGTCTTTCCTTTTCCATAAGTGGATAATGACACCCTTCTGCCGATCTTCAGGGATTACCTCAGTTTGCCAGATTATGTGGAAGAGAGTGTGGAGGAACAGAATCACTCTTTAATATCCCCATCAGCAAACTCTGAAAGTTTCACGGTATTACCCTACGCCTTTAGTGGAGACCAATGATGAACCATGTCCTCTAGTTCCTCATAAAAAAAACTAATATGTAAATAGTAGGTATTTTGCTAAAATTTTGACCTTTTTCCCAGGGAATCTACGTTGTTTTATTCCGGCACGCATATTTATTTGACCTTTACACTAATATGGACAAGATTTGTTTTTCAAATTTTAATTCGATGTATCCAAGGGGAGCTTAGCTACAAAAAAGTGTGGGAGGAGTATGGGTTTCCCTCCAATCACGTTTTAACATCCACTTCAATATGATCTGAAAATTTTAACTTAATGTCCTCTTCACTTTGTCATAAGATATCAAACATATCAAACAGTTCGTGGTAACCAACTGTAGTAAGGAGATATCCGGCTCAATAGTAACCAAAACTCTAAAAATAGAATTTTGATGCCAATAGTTACAACAAAAGAATCAAATTTTAATGCCGATTTTAAATATATAAGTTTCATCAAGATTAAACTTACCCATCAGAAGTTACGAGCCTGAGAAAATATGCCTCATTTTAGAAAATAGAGGAAACACCCCCTAAAAGTCATACGATCTTAGTTTAAATCACACCATCAGATTCAGCGTATCAGAGAACCTTATTATAGAAGTTTCAAGCCCCTATCTACAAAAATGTGGAATTTTGCATTTTTTGCAAGAAGACAAATCACGGATGCGTGTTTATTTGTTTGTTTTTTTTTTTTGTTTTGTTTTTTTTTGTCTTTTTTTCCCAGGGATGATCTTATCGACTCAGTGGTCCTAGAATGTCACGAAAGGGCTCCTTATAACGGAAATTAAATGTTCTAGTGTCCTTTTTAAATGACTAAAATAATTGGAGGGCACCTAGGCCTCCTTCCACGCTCATTTTTTCCCCAAATTCACCGGATCAAAATTCTGAGATAGCCATTTTATTCACCATAGTTAAGAAACCTAATAACTATGTCTTTGGGGACGACTTACTCCCCCACAGTCCCCGTGGGAGAGGCTGCAAGTTACAAACTTTGACCTGTGTTTACATATAGTAATGGTTACTGGGATGTGTACAGACATTTTCAGGGGATTTTTTTGTTTTTGGGGGTTGATTTTAGGGTGGGGGTTACGTGGGAGGATCTTTCCATGGAGGAACTTCTCATGGGGGAAGAGACTTTCAATGGAGGGGGCGCAGGATTTTCTAGCATTATTAAAAAAAAACAATGAAAAAATAAACATGAAAAGTTTTTTCTACTGAAAGGGAGGAGCAGCATTAAAACTTAAAACGAGCAAAAATTATTACGCATACGAGGGGCTTACCTCCTCGTAATACCTTGCTCTTTACGCTAAAGTATTTTTAGTAATTTCAACTATTTATTCTACGGCCTTTGTGATTCAGGGGTCATTCTTAAGGAACAGGGACAAAATTTAAGCTTTAGTTGAAAGAGCGAGGTATCGACGAGGGGTGAGCCCCCTCATATACGCAATAAAAACATACGAAAATAGAAGTTTGCTGCGTAAGTTACGTATATTTTTTACTTATGAAAACGTACAAAATTAAAAGTTATAGTTGCCTTTTTAAGCAATAAAAAATGGGAGGGCAACTAGGTCTCCTCCCTCGCTCCTTTTTTCTTAAAATCTTCCGATAAAGACTATGAAAAAGCCATTTAGCCCAAAAAAATTAATATGCAAATTTTGTTTTAATTATTTATGTGCGGAGAGCTAAGATCAAAACATACATTAATTCAAAAACGTCCAGAAATTAAACACAAAAAAAAACAAGTTGTTTTAAATGAAACTAAGGAGCGACGCTAAAACTTAAATTGAACAGAAATTACTCCGTAGATGAAAGGGGCCTTTCCTCCTTAACGCCCCGCTCATTACGCTAAAGTTTATTAATGTTTTAAAATGTAGAGTTAAGAGAAAGAGTCAAACTTTAGCGTAAAAAGCGGGGCGTTGAGGAGGAAAAGCCCTTTTAATATACGGAATTATTTCTGTTCGTTTTAAGTTTTAATGTCGCTCCTTACTTTCAAATAAAGAAAAAAAATGTTTTTTGTTTTGTTTAATATTATGATAAGCCGAGTGGAAATGACCTGTTTTGATTCAGTTAAACATACCCCTCAACAATCCCAAAAGCATCCCGTTATGCCTATTCGCAATCTTTTAGGCCACAGCAAGCATCAAACATTCCCCCTTTTCTGAATGATAAATCCTTCATGTAAGCCAGGGATATTTTGCTTTGTTAACCGTTCTTTGCCCAGGAACTCTGGGTGACCTCCCCAGAAACATAGTTGTGCGGCTTTTTGACTACATAGTTGTGCGGCTTCAAACAAAGCAAATTTCCAAAGAATTATTCAAAAAGTCATGGATATTGAGCTTAGAGGGGGATCTAAAAAGAGCAAAGGGCTTGTTTTATTTCGATCACTATTTAATATCTCCATCAACAAGCTCTGTAAGTTTCACGATATTACCCCACGCCTTTTTGGAGACCAAGGATCAAATATGTCCCCTAAATCCTGATAAGAAAAGAATCTTATTATGTAAACAGTAGGCGGATTGCCAAACTCACGGCTTTTGCCCCTGGAACTCAGGGATGGACTACCTTAATTTATACCAGGATGCACAGTTATTTGACAATTAGATTATTTTGAACAAGATGGCTTTGTCAGAAATTAAATCCGGTGTATAAAATGGGAGGTTAGCTACAAAAAGGCCTGGGATGGGCTACCGTTCAATCACGATTTTAATATCCATTTCAACATGCTCTGAAAGTTTTAACTTAATACCCTCCTCATCAGTTCATAAGATATAAAGATACACACTTTTGATAAACCGAGTGAAAATGATCTGTTTTGATTCAGTTAAACATACCCCTCATCACTCCCAAAAGCATCTCATGATGCCTGTTCATAACCTTTTGGGCCACACCAAGCATCAAACATTTCCCCTTTTCTGCCTGCATGTAAGTCATGGGCATTTAGCTTTATTAACCGTCCTTGGCCCGGGAACTGTGGGAGGACCTCCCCAGAGCCATAGTTGTGAGGCTTCTTGACTGTTTCGAACAAAATGACTTTCCAAAGAATTAATCAAAAAGTCATCAGTTTTGATCTGTGAGGCTATCTAAAAAGGCCAAACGTTTTAACATTCATCTCAACATGCTCTGAAAGTCATAACTTAATCCACTCCTCATCTGTTCATAAGATATCTAAGATACACACTATCGATAAGCCGAGTAGAAATAATCTATTTTGATTCAGTTAAACATACCCCTCAACACTCCTAAAAGCATTCCCTGATATCAATTCATAGCATTTTTGGCCACACCAAGCATGATAAATTTGGCCGAATGATAAATTCTGCATGTAAGTCATGTGAATCTTGTTTTATTAACCGTCCTTGGCCAAGGAACTGTGGAAGGACCTCCCCAGAGCTTTAGTTGTGACACTTTTTGACTGTTTTGAGCAAAGCGACTTTCTAAAGAATTATTTAAAAAGTCATCAGTGTTGAGGGGAGTGGGCATATAAAAAGGGTAAGGAGATGGTCACCCTTCGATCACTTTTCAACTTTCCCCTCAACTATAATGAAATATTCAATTTGATGCCCTCAGCCACTTCATAGACCTTGCCTTAGTGATATTCCTTTTTGACAACCAGCAAGCACATTGTGGGTTTTGAATATACTCAAAAACTCTCTAAACATTCCCCGAAAACTTCACCTTAATACTCTAAGCATTTTGAAAGACCCAGGATCAAACATACCTCCTTTACTAAAAAAAACTCATATGTAAGAAATGAGTAAATTGAGTAACTTATTCCCTTGGCATGGGGGTTATGTCAAAAATAGAAGCCTTCGGACTATTTTGAACAAAATGGCTGTCTTAAAATTTCGATCCTGTTTTCAAACAGTTCGTGGTAACGAACTGTAGTAAGGAGCGACCCGGCTCAACAGTAACCAAAACTCAAAAAAATTGAATTTTAATGCCAATAGCTATATCAAAAGAATTGCATTTTAATGCTGATTTTAAATATATAAGTTTCATCAAGTTTTTTCTTACCTATCAAAACTTACGAGCCTGAGAAAATTTGCCTTATTTTAGAAAATAGGGGGAAGCACCCCCCAAAAGTCATAGAATCTTAACGAAAATCACACCATCAAATTCAGCGTATCAGAGAACCCTTTGGTAGAAGATTGAAGCTCCTATCTACAAAAATGTGGAATATTTTGAACAAAATGGCTGTCCTTGTTTTCAAACAGTTCGTGGTAACAAACTGTAGTAAGGAGCGACCCGGCCCAATAGTAACCAAAACTCTTACCCATCAAAAGTTACGAGCCTGAGAAAATTTGCCTTATTTTAGAAAATAGGGGGAAACACACCCCAAAAGTCATAGAATCTTAACTAAAATCACACCATCAGATTTAGCATATCAGAGAACCCTATTGTAGAAGTTTCAAGCTCCTATCTACAAAAATGTGGAATTTTGTATTATTTGCCATAGGGCAGATCACGGATGCGTGTTTATTTGTTTGTTTTTTTTTGTTTGTTTTTTCCAGGGGTGATCGTATCGACCCAGTGATCCTAGAATGTTGCGAGAGGGCTCATTGTAACGGAAATGAAAAGTTCTAGTACACTTTTTAAGTGACCAAAAAAATTAAAGGGCAACCTAGGCCCCCTCCCACGCTAATTATTTTCCCAAATCCAACGGATCAAAATTCTGAGATTGCCATTTTTTTTCAACGTAGTCCAAAAACCTTATAACTATGTCTTTGGGGATGACTTACTCCCCCACAGTCCCCGTGGGAGGGGCTACAAGTTACAAACTTTGACCAGTGCTTACATATAGTAATGGGTATTGGGAAGTGTACAGACGTTTTCAAGGGAATTTTTTAGGAGGGGAGGGGTTGAGAAGAGGGGATATGTTGGGCGAACTTTCCATCGAGGAATTTGTCATGGGGTAAGAAAATTTGCATGAAGGAAGCGTAAGATTTTCTAGCATTATTTTAAAACAAAACATAAAAAAATAAACATGAAAAAATTTTTCAACTGGAAGTAAGAAGCTGCATTAAAACTTAAAACGAACATAAATTATTATGCTTATGAGGGGCTCATCTCCTCCTAATACCTCCCTCTTTAACCAAAATTTTTTTTAGTAATTTCAACTATTTATTCTACGGCTTTTGTAATTCAGGGGTAATTCTTCATGAATTGGGACAAAATTTAAGATTTAGTGTAAGAGCGAGGTACTGACGAGGGGGTGAACCCCCTCATATATGTAATAAAAACATGAGAATACAAAAATTCGTTACGCAAGCTAATTTATAAGTTACGTATACCTAATACTAATAAAAACATTCGTAAAAAAATTAAAAGTTCTAGTTGCCTTTTTAACTAACCAAAAAATCGGAGGGCAACTAGGCTTCTCCCACCCCTCACTCCTTTTTTCTCAAAATCATTTGATCAAAACTATGAGAAAGCCATTTAGCCAAAAAAATAAAAGTGCAAATTTCGTTTTAATTATTCCTCTGCGGAGAGCCAAAATCAAAACATGCATTGATTCAAAAAGGTTCAGAAATTAAATAAAAAAACAAGTTTTTTTAACTGAAAGTAAGGAGCGACATTAAAACTTAAAACGAACCAAAATTACTTCGTATATGAAAGGGACTACTTCCTCATCAATGCCCCACTCTTTACGCTAAAGTTTTTACTGTTTTAAAAAGTAGAGTTAAGAGAAAGAGTAAAACTTTAGTGTAAAGAGCCGGGCGTTGATGTGGAAGCAGCCCCTTTCATATACGAAGTAATTTCTGTTCGTTTTAAGTTTTAATGTCGCACCTTCCTTTCAGTTAAGAAAACTTGTTTTTCTTTATTTAATCTTAGGAAGAGGATAGTTTAAAAAGGGTGATAGAAGGAATATTTTTAGCCTCCAACCACTTTTGACTCTTAAAATGAGCCCTAAAATTTCAAATTTATAATCAAATGAGCCCTTTCCTAAAGTTTTTACAGTCACTCATTCCATATGAAGTAGCTGCGGAAAAAACAATATTAATAGTACATTGTCCAATGGTTTTATGGCCAATGGAAAATAGCTGCCTTTAGGATCCAATAGCTAATGGATCAATTGCAAGGTAGTCTAAAATTAGTTTAAATCCGATTAATATAATTATTAATCCAATTATCAGATTAAAACTATTTATAAGTATGGGTTATATGTTTAAAACATTTGAAGCAACAATTATGCTAAAAGATATGGCTAGCATTTAAGTAAAAACAAAACAACTCGCTAAATTACCGCAAATGATTTTTTGAATGCGTGTTTTGTCGATGACCTTATCAATTTAGCAGCAAAAATAGTTCAATTACCCTTGCCGAAAGTATGGTCTATTTTCAAAAAAAAAGACCAAAACTTCGATCGGATTCATTTGGCGAAAAGAGGGGGTTGGGGGAGGTCAGCTAGTTGCCCTTAGTACACTTTTGACTTTCCAAAAGGGAACAAGAATTCAATTTCCAATCCAATGAGCCACCTCCAAAGTTTATACCACCACCCCTTCCATAATAACCTTATACGTCCTAAAGGCATAAATTACAACACTTAATCTCGGGTTGTGTGGAGTTTTTTTTCCATCCCGTACTTTTTGTTATATAGTCTTTGGTCATACTCTTTTGGGGGGAGGAATCAGGCCAGGGATAAGTCCCAATAAATTTTGAAATAAAATGTTGTTAATAATTTTTAAGGAGGAGTCGGGCCAGGAGGGGCCAGTCCCTTAAGTTTTGGAATATACAATCCTTAATAAGTTTTTTTAGGGGGGGGGGAATCGGACCATGGAGGACCAGGAGCCACCTCCCATAATATTTGGAGTATAATATGATTATAAGTTGTTTTTTGGTTTGGGGCGGGGTTGGACCATTGGTTCCAGGGGTTAGCTATCTTTAGTATTGATATAAAATACCGAAATTAATTTTTTGTGTGGGGATTGGACCACGGAGGGCTAGGGTTCGGCTTCGAATATTTTTGGAATGAAATATCATTAATAAGTTTTTTTGGGAGGGAGAGGGGTGTCAGGCCATGAAAAGCGAGGTATCAGCTCCCCTGACTTTGCAATAAAATATCCTTACAAAGTTTTTCTGAGGAAGGGGGACTGGGCTATAGAAATCCGGGGGTCATCGCCCATAATTTTTGGAATATAATTTCGTTAATAAGTTGCTGTTTTGTTGTTGTTTTTTTTTTGGGGGGGGGGGGGCTAGGTCATAGAGAGCCAGGGATCAGCTTCCATCAGTTTAAGAATGAAACATTGTTAAAAAAAAATTCTTGGATGAATTGAGCCATGGAGGGCCAGGAGTCAACTCCTATTAGCTTTAGAATAAATTATCGTTAATATTTTTAGGAGGGGATTAGGCAATGGAAGGTAGGGGTCAGCTTCCTTAAGTTTTAATGAAATATCATAATAATTTTATTTGAGGGATAGAGGAAAGGGGTAGGCTTCATTAAGTTTTGGAATTTAATATTGTTAAACAATTTCCTTTGGTGGGGGAATCAGGCCATGGAAGGAGGTCCAGAGATAAGGTCATTTAAGAATAGAACATCGTTTATAAGTTTTTTTTTGTTTTTTTATGGAGGAGGGTAAGGCATATCTAATCTTTGAACTATTTTAAAAACCCTTCTATAAGAATCTTATATGCCGTTGGGGCATAATTCAAAACACCTGTTCCCGGGCTCTGGGGGTTATATCGACCGCAGAATTCTTTTTCATTCTATCTTTGAAGTATATTTAACAAGAGAGCTAATTTAAAATTTTTATCAGAAGCATTTGAAGGAAAAGGTAGTGGGGGTGGCTAGTTGCCCTCCGATCAATTTTGACTCTTTGAAAGGTCACCAAAACTTATAGTTTCCAATTAAACCACCCCCTTTGAAGTTTATGCGACAACTCCTTCCATATAAAATGCCTCAGGTAAAACAAACAGTCATGAAACATTGAAGGCTTATGGCCTTTAGCCTCCAATAGGCAACGCTATAGTTTTGCCTCTGATTGGTTCTTACCGGACACAAACTCCACCATCAAAAAAAGTATAGCCAGTATTTTCAGATGTATTTAAGGCTATTTCAATCTTTTAGTATTAGTTAAAACCTTCATTTGAAGTTAGTTAAGCTTTGAAAACAGCAGCTAATAATGAATTATGTAAGTGTCCTTTCCTTGTCATTATTAATTGTAGATTAGTCTAATATTGATTCAAAGTCTGATCTAAATTTATTGACATAGGTTAAATTTTGTAAACGATTAAAATAGTGATATTAAAAAGATATGACTAATACCTAAACAAAAACTAAATTATTTGCTAAGGTTATGCCAATTGATTTTTTGAATGCTCCATTTGTCAAAGATTAAAATTTTTTAGTAATAATGATTATGCAGTATACCTTGCCAGAATTATGTAATATTAAAAAATATCTTAACTAATCAAGGCAAGAATGATATTATGGCACCAATTGTGGGCAGTCCAATGATTTAACCAGTGCAGAGTTCATTCAGGAAGTCCGGGAAAAAGTGCTCATATTTTGTTCAGAGGCGCCATTTGGGCCAAATCTTGGGGCGGACATGAACTCCATCTGGGCCCCCCTCCTCGATTCACTTTGTGTCGCATAAAAAAAAATCCGGGTTTTGGCAGCACATTGATCGAATATTCTCAGTAAAAATGCATTTTCAGCACCCGTGTGTTGCTTGGGAATGTACTGCAAACAAATGTGGAACTCAGCCACACTGACCTCTAAGATTAATTATAACGAAGAATACAATCAACGAGGTTAAGTGATTAAACTGAAAGTGGAAAATTCAACCAGACTACAGGCTGGCATTCCTCAGCGAGAAACTTTCTTATTTAAGTAAACAATACGTCGGTGAAAGTAAGCTTCATTGTTATGCTGAGGGTTGTAACCAAAATCTCAGTGTCCCTTCAACAGAAATCTTCCAGATCAAATATGTTTACAAAAAGGAAAAACATAACGAGAAAAAAAAAATAACAACATTCAAGGTAACAAGGGGAACCGCCGAGCTTTCATCTTTGCAAAATCCAGCAACAAGCTGGTTTTAGTCTCAAATTGTTTCCGATGCTTGGTGATCTTTTGAATTCTTCAAGGTCGTCCTTTCTGACCAACAGAGGAGGGTCTAGTCGCGGGTCCATTCACAGCAGGTACTTCAATTTCGAGTTCTGTTGCAAACTCTCTAGCCTTCTTGAAAAGTGATACAAATGAAGCATCTGAACGAAGGTCGGTGAGTTTGCTTCTGGTGGCCTGAATCAGGGTGCGCGATCGGGAAATAACCAAGTCGACGGCGATGGCATGGAGTTGCTGAGACAGCGATTTCGTCGCTTGCGTAATTGCTTCTATGTAGTGCAATTGGAAGATAACAAGGAACGATTCCATCAAGAAATGATAGCCCAGGAACTGACCTATTTTAGTCTATCAACTTAGAGGAATTACTGCAAATATTCAGAATTTATAATATTAATATAATCATCTAGGAAACGGGCATTTGACAGAACTTGAGAATTAGATTATGTATCTAACCTGCCTGCAAAGTCTACAATGGTTAATAGCAAATAGTGTTATTATTATGACCGGCAAAGGACCCTTTTTGGTTGAAGCTTGGACCCCCTGGAAAATCTGGGGTGGGCATTTGCCTACCCCTGCCCCCCCCCCAAATGGCGCCTCTGATTTTGTTGTTGTAACTGTGGAACTATTGCTGGTAATAATCGAGACCTGAGAACATTCAAAATCCCCCCCCTAAAAAAATCATTCTGGAAACTAATTTAAAACATTCAACAATACTTAGTTACTCCATACAGTAGGGTACTTTGCTTAGTTTTACCTCCCTCCTCTACCACAGTTTTGAGAGTTTACTTTTGAAAGAATGACATAAACAAAATCAGTAAAAGAGTATCGTTACTGTAAAATTCAATAGCAGTGTATAAGCTGCCATAAGCATTTCTCTATTAGTAGGGCGGAAGGTTATTCAAGTAAAGTGATTTTGAATTTAAATTAGTAAATATTTGTGATTGTTTTAGTTTTAAGAGTTATTCAGGGCCTCATTCAAAATAGTTCCGGTGGTCTTGACTATTACCCTCTCCCTTGCAAAACCTGTTCTCTCGGCATGGTCTTATTTCTTAATAAATATTTCTGCCTTGCAACGACAGAGCAGGTAAAAAAAAAACAAGACTAAGAAATACGAACAACAAGCGGAAAAATCTCTGTTATTTCTACTTATTTTTTTTTACTATTGATGGAAAGGCAGTATATATATATATATATATATATATATATATATATATATATATATATATATATATATATATATATATATATATATATATATATATATATATATATATATATATATTTATATATTTATATATTTATATATTATATATATATATATATATATATATATATATATATATATATATATATATATATATATATATATATATATATATATATATATATATATATATATATATATAATATATATATATATATATATATTATTTTTAAATATCAGATTTGACTCTATAATCAAATATCTTTAAAAAAATTTCGTATGAAAAAACAATATATTGAGTAAAGAGCAAAAACTGGTAACTGCAACAATACTTGTATACATTATAAAAAGGGACCAGGTACGTTAGGGGCTTTAAGTTTTTCGTAACAGGGTTTTTGACTTGAGCAGTTTCAATTGCAGTTCATTTTTTTAGAATGAACTTATACAATGCGGATTGAATGAAATCATGATTACCATTCAAAAATAATCTTGAAATTCAATATTTTTTTCGCACAACAGCTCTTTCCATAAAAAGCTTTAAATTTTCAGTTAATTTTGGCTTGGCTCCATTATGTTTGTCTCATTATTAAGGATGAGTATAGAACCTATGGAAATTTTAATGCCCAAATTAAAGTTAAACACTTCCCATTCTAATAATTTATTTTTGTTTCTCAAATCAGCAAAAACAAAAAACCTAAAATTAAAATTTCTTCAGAAAACTTTAATTTTTCACCTGACCATTTTTACAGCTAACGGTGGCTAGGAATTGGACGAAACAAATACAACAAAATATAAACTTTGCCTTACTCTTGGAATATTGCAACTTCAGAAGCGTTAGGTTATAATTCGAGACGTCTTTCATTCCCCAACAATTGAGAATACAATACAATAAAAATGCATTAGAAATACAATGCAATAAAAAATAAATTTTGCCTTATTCTTGGATTATTGCTGTTTTAGAAACTGTTTTCCCCAAAAATTTATTTTAGACTGTTTATATTTATATTATATTATATTTATATTTATATTATACTTTTATTTCTAAATTCGTCTTTCGTGCATAATGTTCTTATAGATGAAGCCAATCATATTCTTCGTTGCTGTTGCAATTGTTGCCACAAGAGCAGATATATTTCTAGACTCATCCATGAATAGTAATCCTGAAGAAGTGTGGCTTCTTCAGGAAACCGAACACCTTTCACGTGTTCGCACTATTACAACCAAGGTGATTGGAACATCACTTTGTTATTCTGTTATTCCAACAGACGTTTTTGCGGTTATACAGGCTTTTACTCCTACCACTTTTCAACTTAATGTAGCAATTGCAACACTTGAAGATCCAGGAAATTGCAGAAAGAAGAGGTGGGCATTTGAAAACGCTGTTGATGGCAGACTTTCTGGCCCTAATGAAGCACTTAAAATTGCTGATGATGCCAATCCAAGGTAATAATTTTGTAATAATAAAAAGTACCAAAGGCCTTTTACATTCAGTAAATCAGTTTTGAAAAACATTTTCAAAAAACAAGTTTGCAGGGATAACCGACCAGAAACAAAGTTATCCAATAAATTAAATATAAAAAGAAAAGAATTACTAATAATGAATAAACGATATTTGAAATTTAAAAAAATATAATGAACAATACAATTAAAATAAAAACGAAGAAATACAACAAATGAGAGCGGTGGCACCCACTACACTAATTGCCCTTGAGGCAATTTGCATTATACTTGGACTAACGCAAAGTTCCTTTTTCTGCTCTTGTTATGCATTTTATTCATTTTAAATTCTTATTTAAACTACAATGTTTAAGGCTTCCAGCTCATGTATTTGACTATCAATAGGAGAGTCTGCTTTCCAGAATTAAATTTAGTAAATATTAAAAAAAAAAAAAAACTAAGGAGCAACTTTCAAAACTAAAACAAAAAAGTAATAGTAGTAGTAGTAGTAGAACAATTTTATTAGAAATAAACATTTCTTAATCAATAGCACAACATAAGCGAAGCTTGCGAGGCTGTGCTAAATTCAAAGAAAATAAAGAGACAATATGGAGAATAAGAAAATATGGAGAATGAGACCATATACCGAAATCAACAAAAAACCAAAAAACATAAACAATACACTCCCTTGCGTGACCCCAAGACAACAACAAAAAAACAAAAAAATACATAAATATTACAAATGAATAAGCAATGTAAAATTTATTCTATTTACTCTGTTTCAAAAGCATACCTACCGACCAACTCCACACGTAAATCAGACTTAAACTGGTCAAGGCTACCTATTTCCTTGATATCTATACACAGTTTATTCCAAAGTTTTGAAGCTCTGTAAATAAGTGAAAAAGAAGACCTACTTGAAGCTAATCGAGGAACCTCAGTATTACCTCGTATCCGAGTAATGTGGTGGTGAACATCAGACCTCTCACAAAATATTCCTGTAAAACAATCAGGAAGGCTACCTCTGTAGTACCTATATATAAAAATCAACGTATAAAAATCACGTAATCCAGCTGCAGGCATTATATTTAAATCTCTATACATAGACCTCAAAGACTCCTGATTCCCAACACCACAAAAAACTCGGATAGCATTATTCTGGATCACACGGATTGGACGAACTATCGAAGGGAAAGTACCAAGCCAAATCGACGAGCAATACAAAATGTAAGGGTGAATCAGGGAAAAATATAACAATCGTAGAACATTTGGGAGGAAAATATGTTTTAATTTGCGCATGATACCTAAGTTACGTGACAATATTTTCGAAACTGACTTCACATGATCTTTAAATGATAGGGTTTCATCAACATTGATTCCGAGGTATTTGGTGAATCTTGTTCGTTTAATAATTCCCCGCTCCGAAATTATTTCCGTAAACCAAGGGTAAAAATTCGGAGATCGAGAGAAAATAACAAAATTTGACTTATCTATATTCAGGTCAAGGTGGTTTATTTTAAGTCATGTACATATCCTGCTCATTGCTGCATTTATCGTTGACATGAGCAGTTCTTCTGTAGGGGCAACACACACCAAGGTTGTATCATCAGCAAATAAGGGCATAGTAAGCTGGGTCTTACTCGTACCATTGTCAACAAAGTCGTCAATTCTGGGCAGAGCTTTCACAACATGCGGTAGATCATTAATAAAAATTAAAAACAGAGTCGGACCCAGTACGGATCCTTGGGGGACCCCCCAATTAACAACATTTTTACTAGACAAAAATCCTTGTAAATTGACATACTGCTGTCTATTTTGAAGATAACTGCAAAGCAAAACCAATGTAGCACCCCTTAATCCATAAAATTCACATTTTTTTAATAATATTCGATGGTCAACAGTGTCAAACGCTTTAATTAAGTCCAAGAAAACACCAGCTACCCTAAGCTTTTTATCAAGAGCATCATTAATTATAGTAGTAATAAATGAAATCGCCATTTCTGTTGTTCTGCCCTTCCTGAAACCAAACTGATTGGTATGTAGAAGTTTATGACGCTCCAAATGCTCATAAATTCTAATATTAATACATTTTTCTAAAACTCGTGAAACAACAGGTAATAATGAAATTGGTCTATAATTCCCCAGATCATTCTTATTACCACCCTTAAACACAGGAGTTATTCTTGCAATTTTAAGACAATTGGGGAACTTCCCTTGCTTAAAGCAAGCATTAATAAGGGACGTTAATATATGTGAAATGCTTGGAAACACGGCTTTTAAAACAAGAAGGTTAATGGAATCACTCCCAGCCGAAGAACTTTTCATCTCAAAGATAATCTTACGAACTTCATCATGAGTGACAGGTCTTAGATACATTGATACATCGACAGAAGTACCCATAAAAGTCTCAAGCGGAGGATCATCAGAAGCTACATCAGAAGCTACATTATCAGAAGCTACTGTAGTACAAGAAAATCGAGCCCCAACTGTTGCAAAATGTTCCGAAAGGGCGTTACAAATTACAGCAGGCTCATTCGATTTTAACCCATCACTTGTAGTAACTTCGTCAGGCAGAACCGGATCTGTTGAAGATATAACACTTTTAATAATTTTCCAAGTTTTAGCTGGGTTACCAATAGCATCTTTAAATTTACATTCAAGATATTTTTTCTTCGCGTTTCTCAAAAGTTTATTAAGAGCATTTCTATAATTTTTATAAATTCTTGTGCAAACTGGATCGTTTTCATTCCTTATTGAATCCCTATATAACTGGTCTTTCTTATTTATGCACCGCAGAAGACTAGGTGACACCCACGGCTTGTTGGGCATCTTTTTCCTTGACCTTGTCCGATTCACTACACAAGTTTTACTCAGAATAGAGATCAATGTATCATAAAATCTTTGAAAACTTATATTTATATCATCTAGATTTTCAACTTTATTATTCCAATCAACATTAGAAATCTCTTGTTTAAACTTTTCTAAGTTACCCTGGTTGAGCACAGGTAACATACTCATTTTCAGTCTAGAACCTTGCTGCCTCGGAAAACAAACTTTAAAACTTGCCGAAATCCCAAAATGGTCAGAAACATCAGTAACAATAACCCCTGGATCTGAAAATTTAGAATTAGAAAGAATATTATGAAGTAGCTTTGCCGTTAAAGTGGTAACACGCGTACAAATATTGATAGTGGGAAATAAACTATATGACATGCAAAGCTGTAGGAAATCTATAGGAGTATTCGAATTCATATCGTTAAGGTCAATATTAAAGTCCCCAAGCATGAAGAATGGGTGCGAACCAGTAGGTAGTTTATCCAACTGTTCCTCCAAAATATCAAAAAAGGTCAGTATAGACCCAGATGGTGGTCTATATAGTACAACAACATAAACATCTTTTGGCTTAAGCCTGAGCTGAAGGATAAGTGGCTCAAATAACATCTCGTGAAACAGTACTAGATCACTTCTTACCAAAACCTCGATATCGCTCCGTATATAAGCTTCAATACCTCCATGTTGACGAAATTGACGATTCCTATGATAAAATGTATACCCTGGAATATTCAAGAGAGCAGAGTTATGCTCATTTAGCCATGTTTCTGTGAGACCAATAGCCTGAAAAATGGAAAGTTCACATATTCACCTGGCTTTCTTTCCCATCCTGACTTTATCAAAATAATATGTCACCTACCTTTGCAAAAACTTATTTTTTACCCACGCTAGTTTACAGCGTGCAGTTTGCATAAACCATTAAAAGGGCACGGCTAACACCACATCAGGATTCCTCAGGAACTAGCTCGAACGCAGAACTCACTCCTTTATATCCAAGATTATATTGTAACAATTAATTTAAGCAATTATCACGCTATTATTCACATAAGTCTACAACATGGCATAGCAACCGTTGTATCCGGGCAAAAGCAGTCAGACAAGTTTATCCATTGACTGCTGAATGCGAACTATATATTTTTAATTTATATACCTTTAATTTTTCTTGTGTCAATTCAGAAAACCAGAAACAAACACAGATTAAAAAGATTAGTCTTCTGAAAAATAGATACAACCCACATTGGAATTAATAGATATTTCAATTATAAAACAGACGAAAGTAAAAATAGATAATCAAGTCACACTTAAACCGAAGAGAAATTAAAACATATATCAGGAGGTTTTGAAGGATATCGCCTCCTTAAAATCCGTTACGATCAGACGATAATTATTTCTTTGCTGAAAAAGAGTACATTTTAAACAGATTCTCTAACGTGTTTAAAACCAACAAGTTTTTTCAAGTGTAGGTAAAAGAGATACGCTAAAACTTTAAACGAACATGGATTATTACGCATATGATGGGGTTGGTCCCCTCCTAAAAAACTCACTCTTGGCCCAAAAGTTTGAATTTTTGTCCTAATTCCTTAAAAAAGACTCCTAAAACACAAGGACTGTTAAGTTAGAACAATAAGCTTTTAAAAGTTCTAAGAAAAATAGTGTAAAAAGTACAAGATACATCAGAGGGGAAAACCACTCTTATATGTGATTAAATAAAAAAAAAACAAGTTTTCGACTCTTTCTTTCAGCTCTACTTTTTAAAACAGTAGAAAACTTGAGCGTAAAGAGCGGGGCGTTGAGGAGGTAACAGCCCCTTTCATATACAGAGTAATTTCTGTTCGTTTTAAGTTTTAATGTCGCTCCTTACTTTCAGTTAAAAAAACTTGTTTTTTTTTAATTTAATTTCTGAATGTTTTTGAATTAATGCATATTTTGAATTTGGCTCTCTGCACATAAATAATTAAAAGGAAATTTGCAGATTAATCTATTTTTTGGCTGAATGGCTTTCTCATAGTTTTGATCAGACGATTTTGAGAAAAAAAGGAGCGGGGGAGTAGGCCTAGTTACCCTCCAGTTTTTTGGTTACTCAAAAAGGCAAATAGAACTTATAATTTTACGAACGTAACTTACGAGCTAACTTAGGTAACGAACTTCTAAATTCGTATGTTTTATTACGTTAATGAGGGTGTTCGCCTCCTCGTCAATACCTCGCTCTTTACATTAAAGCTTATAGTTAGTCCCAATTCGTTAAGAATGACTCCTGAATCACAAAGGCCGTAAAATAAATAGTTGAAATCAATAAAATTACTTTAGCGTAAAGAGTGAAGTATTAAGAGGAGGTGAACTCCATCATGTGCGTAATAATTTCTGTTCGTTTCAGATTTTAATGCTGCTCCTTACTTTCAGTTGAAGAAACTTTTTCATTTTTTCATTGCTCTTTAAAAAAGAGCTAAAAATAATCCTGCGCCCTCTTCATGGAAATTCTCTTCCCCCACGACAAACTTCTCCATGGAAAGTTTCCTCCGTATAATCCCCTCCCCTAAACCCATCCCCCAACAAAAAAATCCCCCTGAAAGCGTCTGTACACTTCCCAATAACCATTACTGTTTGTAAACACTGGTCAAAGCTTGTAACTTGCAGCCCCTCCCACGGGGACTGTGGGGGAGTAAGTGGCCCCCAAAGACAAAGTTATTAGGTTTTTCAATTTTGCTGAATAAAATGGCTATCTCAGAATTTTGATCAAGTGACTTTGGGAAGAAATGAGCGTGGGAGGGGCCTAGGTGCCCTCCAATTTTTTCAGTAACTTAAAAAGGGCACTAGAACTTTTAATTTCCACTAGAATGAGCCCTCTAACGGCATTATAGGACCACTGAGTCGATAGGATCATCCCTGGAAAAAAAACGAAAAAACAAACAAATAAACACGCATCCGTGATCTGTCTTGTGGCAAAAAATGTAAAATTCCACATTTTTGTAGATAAGAGCTTAAAACTTCTACTGTAGATAGAGCTTGAAACTTCTACTCTGATAAGCTGAATCTGATAGTGTGATTTTCGTTAAGATTCTATGACTTTTAAGGGATGTTTTCCCTATTTTCTAAAATAAGGCAAATTTTTTCAATCTTATAACTTTTGATGGGTAAGTCTAAACTTAATGAAACTTATATATCTAAAATCAGCATCAAAATGCAATTCTTTTGATGTAACTATTGTTAAAAAAATTCGGCTTTTTAGAGTTTTGGTTACTAATGAGCCGGGTCGCTCCTTACTACAGTTCGTTACCACGAACTGTTTGATTACTCTGTAAATGAAAGGGGCTGTTCCCTCCTCAACACCCCGCTCTTTACGCTAAAGTTTGACTCTTTCTGTCAACTCTACTTTTTAAAACAGTAAAAAACTTTAGCGTAAAGAGCGGGGTGTTGAGGAGGGAACAGTCCCTTTCATATACGAGGTAATTTCTGTTCGTTTTAAATTTTAATGTCGTTCCATACTTTCAGTTAAAAAAACTTGTTTTTTTGTTTAATTTCTGAACGTTTTTTAATTAATGCAAGTTTTGATTTTCGCAATTGCATATTTGGAAATTTGCATATTAATTTATTTTTTTGGCTAAATGGCTTTCTCGTAGTTTTGATCGGACAATTTTGAGAAAAAAAGAGCGGGGGAAGAGGCCTAGTTACCCTCCAATTTGTTGGTTACTTAGAAAGGATACTAGAACTTTTAATTTTTACGAACGTTTTTATTAGTAAAAATATATGTAACTTACGAATAAACTTACCTAACGAACTTCTATATTAGTATGTTTTTAGTACGTATATGAGGGGGTTCTCCCCCTCGTCAATACCTTGCTCTTTACACTAAAGCTTAAATTTTGTCCCAATTCCTAAAGAATGACCTCTGAATCACAAAGGCCGTAGAATAAATAGTTGAAATTACCTAAAATACATTAGCGTAGAGCGAGGTATTAAGAGCAGGTGAACTTCTCACATGCGTAATAATTTCTGTTCGTTTTAAGTTATAATGCTGCTCCTTACTTTCAGTCGAAAAAAGTTTTTCATATTTATTTTTTCATTTTTTTTTCAAATAATGCTAGAAAATGTTGCACCCCCTTCATGGAAATCTTCTTCCCCCATGAAAAATTCCTCCATGGAAAGTCTCCCCCACATAACCCCCTCTTCTCGACCCCTCCTCCCAACCAAAAAATCCCCCTGAAAACGTCTGTACACTTCCCAAGGACCATTACTATTTGCAAACACTGGTCAAAGTTTGTAACTTGTAGCCCCTCCCACGGGGACTATGGGGGAGTAAGTCGTCCCCAAGGACATAGTTATAAGGTTTTTCGACTATGTTAAATAGAATGGCTTCGACTATGTTAAATAGAATGGCTATCTCAGAATTTTGATCCGACGACTTTGGAATAAAAATGAGCGTGGGAGGGGGCCTAGGTGTCCTCCAATTTTTCGGTCACTTAAAAAGGGCACTACAACTTTTCATTTCCGTTCGAATGAGCCCTATCGCAAAATTCTAGGGCTACTGGGTCGATATGATCACCCCTGGGCAAAAGGAAAAAAACAAATAAACACGCATCTGTAATTTGTCTTATGGCAAAAAATACAAAATTCCACATTTTTGTAGATAGGAGCTTGGAACTTGTACAATAGGGTTCTCTGATACGCTAAATCTGACGGTGTGATTTTTGTTAAGATCCTATGACTTTTAGGGGTGTTTCTCCCTATTTTCTAAAATATAATTTTCTAAAATAAAATTTACTAAAATTGGAATTGGAAGTATAAGTCCTTTTTAAGTCTAGGGTCCCTATAGTAAATCCGACAGCAACATCCCCAGTTCATCAACAGGGCTAACGATCGACCTTATCTCTATCCTTTTGAGGGACTGAGGCCAGCCGCTCCCCCGGGGTTTTCAAAAGAGCTAAACATCACTCTTATCTGTGTCCATTACAGGGATTATGGTATCCATCTCAAGGTCCTTACCTGGGTCAACGGTTGCCCTCCATAGTCTCTACGGGTCCGACCGTCACCCCTCAATATGTCAAGTGGCACCCAACGGAGTAGACAACACTCCCAACGGCCAGTAAATGTATTTAACTGTTGATCTCGAACAGGTTTTCTGAATTTTATTACAAACAAAGATTTCCGCCAACTGCACGTGCTTCACTGGCTAATTTGAATTTTAACGGATTGTCCAGATTTTCTTTGTTCATTTCCAGATTTAGGGCTAGTGACGAGTGATCTTGGCAGCAAATGTTACTAAGCACAACAAGGGCGTCGGTAGAAAAGTTTCCAAGGGGTCAGACACCAAAACAGCACTGGTGGTTGGCTGACAGGAAATATATTTCAGTATATTTTTTTTCGTAGGAATAATATCATTTTTGAATACTTTTGGAAAAAAACTCAAATAATAAGAGTAATTAGATTGCATGTTAAATGAAACAAAATACAGTAAATTTTAAAGGACATGGATTCCTGGCAGAAGGATCAACTTCCTTAATCAATAGTATATTTATTTATTATGCTTTTAGTCTTAAGAGAAAATCAAACTAAACCCAAAATCAAAGAAAGGTATGTTACTTCCGTAGATTATAAAAGAGGTAGACTTGGCTTTATGCAATTTCCTACGCCTTAGAATAGTTTACAAAAACAGTACTCAAAAACAGTACAATAGTCAAAAACAGTACAATAGTTAGAATAGTTTACAGAAACAGTACTCAAAAATCATCCTTCCTTCATGAACACCAAGTTTCGATTTTATAAAAACCTCATTTTATAAAATGCACCTCTTTCAAAACAGGACAACTCTCCCCCTCGAACTTAAATCCCTCATAAATTCAGACATTAAAAGAAAATAGAATAGTGACAGAAAAAAAATTTAAACTTACTATCCAGCTGTTAAATTGACTCTCTTTCTTGTTATGGTCCTGTTTAACTAAATAAAATAAACAGGTTCAAAAAAATCTCGTAACAAGAGAATAACTTATGAAAAAAAAAACTGGAAGTAAAAATTGACTTGGACTAATGTTCACTAATGTTCACCAAAACTAAAAATGGAATTCTCATGACAAGTGCTACATCGATAGTATTGGCTTTTTGTGCTTATCTGAAATTCTTTTATTCTGTAGTTATTCACCAAAAACAAAATATCTGAGAAAATTTACCTAATTTTTGAAAAAACAATAACACCCCCAAAAAGCAAGTTTTATTATTGAAAATATATTTATTAGATACAGTTCCGATCTTAAAAGTATGAAATTTCACTTTTTTTCTTTTTTTCATACAGAAGAAACATCATCGATCCATGTTTATTTATTTTGTTGTTTCACAGGGGTAATTCTATTAAACCAAAGGCCCAAGATAATTGGGGAGGAGCTCATTCAAACTTAAATTTAAAGTTCTTTTATAAGTAGCCATACAGATTGGTCCTGGAGAAAGTCTTGTTTTCTGCCTTTGTAGGGCACCAAACTAAGACTTACCTCGAAAGGACGAATTTGCAATCAATTTAAAATTCTGAAAAACTAATTGATTTAAAAGAATAAATTTGTTTTCTTTATTTTGTAATTAAACTAGGCCACGTTTGATGATATGAAATTTCGTACCAGGTATAATGAGCGGGTGAGTCATTGTCTAGGTGGGGATAAGGTAGATTCCTAAAAAAATACATTTTAATAGACAAACCGCTTACTATTCATAGATAAGCAATGGTGTTTTATCCCCCTTCACATGGATAATTTTGATGGACTTAAGGAGCCCAGGAAAGGGAATGAAGAACACGGAATCAAATGTGGAGGAAAAACTTTCCTCTGCTTAGATTATTCTAATGATTTAAGCATCCTCGAAAAAATCATGAGCAAAATGAATGAACTTATGTAGGTTTTGCGAGTTAAAGCTGCTAGAATAGGTTTGAAAATTAATGTTAAGAATACTAAGTCGCTAAGGCTCGGAATAAGTGAAGATGAAAAGATGAAGCTGGGTAACGAAAAGACTGATCAGGTGGACAGTTTTACTTACCTTGGTAGCAGGAGTAGGAACTATCGTGGGAGCTGTGAAGATGTTAAACGCAGAACAGCCAAGACTCAGGGCATTTTTTCAAAGTTGAAATTTTTTTGAAGAATAGGAACATAAGTATGCAAACCAAATATTAAAATATTTGAAGGTACAGTAATGACAGCGGTCAAATATGACTCTGAAGCATAGGCGCTCAAATAGGCGGATGAAGATTTGCTAGATGTTTTTCACAGATATTGCCCACGGATTGTTCTTGGTACCCGGCTGAATGACTATATTTCTAACAATAGGTTGTACGAAAGTGTGGTTCAATTCCAATTTCTATTACTATAGTGAGAGAAAGGTCGAGATGGCTAGGGCAGGCTCTACGGATGAAGGAAGATAGATTGCCCAAGATTGTCCTTTTCCGCCAACCGTCTAGGGCTAAACAAAAAGCAGGTTGTCTACAGGTGGGGTGGAAGGATGTCATACATAAATATTTAAGGGAAAAGGGAACTTCCCGGGAGGGTTTAAAGGGGTAGCTTTGAATAGACCATTTGAAACAAGAGGTAATATATTAAATATGAAATCTGGAGGCGTGAAGTGGAGGTCGTTGAGAAAACACACACTCCTGGGGAGCGTGCGTAGCTGTGTTGGCCCAAGGTGGTTTGGTGTTTTGGTGAGTTGTTAGTAGCAGTAGTATTGGTAATGGGATCACTTATTGGTCATATTTTAATTCAATAATGCAATTGAAAAGGTTTTTTAACAACACTCACATAATGTTTTTGTAATGAAAATTCACTTAATATAAAACATTAGCAATTTTCTTAACAATGGAGAATATTTTTTTTCTTTCACTGCAATCATGTAATTTTTATTCTTTTCTGTAATGAAAATCAAAATTAGACGAAACATTGGTCAAGTTTCTTCTTTCATCACGGCAATGAAGAAGATTTTTTAAAACAAAGCTCATGTAATATTTTTTTTTTTACAATTCACGTAAGATAAAATATTAGTTATTATTTTATCTTTTTCAGTGTACGTGAAAAGTCTTTTTCCAACGGTTCGTGGAAACAAACTGTAGTAAGGAGCGACCCGGCTCAATAGAAAACGAAACTCTAAAAAACGGAATTTTGATACTAATCGATGCATTTAAAAAAATATATTTTTATGCCGAATTTAAAAATATAAGTTTTATCAAGTTTAATCTTAACGATCAAAAGTTACGAGCCTGAGAAAAGCTCCGTCTCATGTGTCTTTTTTTAACAGGCAATAAATGAATGATACTACTAATAAAATTTAATAAAATAATAAAAAATTTTACCCATGTTTTTCATTTAATTATTCCATTTTTCTCTACCATTATGCCTACTTGCTATTATACTAAGTAGTTTCCGAACTAGAAAGTTAGATAACAGAAAATGTCTTTTCTTCAAAGTTTCGATAGCTTTCTACCATTTTTTCAATATAGCTATAAATATGTATATATATATATATATATATATATATATATATATATATATATATATATATATATATATATATATATATATATATATATCGTAAAAACTGATGCTTTATGAACATTAAGTATTTCTATTAGTATTTTTTACTATAATTGTATTTTTACTTTATATTGTAACTAAAAATAACAATCCTATGTACTTATGAAATATATATATATATATATATATATATATATATATATATATATATATATATATGTATATATATATATATATATATATATATATATATATATATATATATATATATATATATATATATATGTACATATATATATATAGGCTATATATATATATATATATATATATATATATATATATATATATATATTTCATAAGTACATAGGATTGTTATTTTTAGTTACAATATAAAGTAAAAATACAATTATAGTAAAAAATACTAATAGAAATACTTAATGTTTATAAAGCATCAGTTTTTACGACCCATTTCTAAGATTTCCAAAATAAAGGGATGTAATTTAGGTTCTTAATATTTTGGCAAAAAATGTTTTGGAATGTTTACAACGAAATTATTTATGCAATTTCCATAAAATGTAATTTCCAAAAAAACTGCTTAAAAACATTTCTGTACTTAAAAAATAAGCCAAAGGGAACTCAACCTTGGTTTTTATATAGAGAAGTATAAATTACGTTCATTTACTTCTATTTATATTAATAATATCTGATCGAAACTTAAATCGTTACAAATGGTTAGAAACTTTCTTCGTTTTCGATGGCAGAATAATTTTTGTAGCTGTCAATTAATCATCATTATAAGGAGATATGCTTGTGGCAAAATAAAGTGTTTTAGCACTGGAAAAAAAGAAAATGAGATTGCTGGGTTTGATCGGATTACTTTCTGACAAAATGAATTATTAATGAGAAAAATAGATTGTTTAGATCCTAACGATACCTAAACTAAATGAAGTTTCACTCATATGTGATTTGTGGATAATTTGAATTTATTTCAGATTTATAAAAAATTTAGCTACTTTTATTGGGATACATTGTATTACTCTTATAATATATTATATTATTGTAATACATTGCTATTATCTTTATTACTCTTTGTCGTCTACTAAAATTCCTTTTGTATAAAATTACGAGTAGAGAAACTATGAAAATTGACTTGTAATAAAAAAATTTCAACATCAACTAGTTTATCTTTTGGTGTATATAAACTATAGTTTGCTGAAAAAAAAACAGTCTTACGCAGTTGTTAGGTTTATCATTTTTTTCAAACAGTTCGTGGTAACGAACTGCAGTAAGGAGCGACCCGGCTCAATAGTAACCAAAACTCTAAAAAACGTAAGTTTGATACCAGTAGCTACATCAAAAGAATCGCATTTTAATGCTGATTTTAAATATATAAGTTTCATCAAGTTTAGTTTTGCCCATCAAAAGTTACGAGCCTGAGAATTTTTTTTTATTTTAGAAAAAAAATTATTTTAGAAAATAGGGGGAAACACCCCATAAAAGTTATAAAATCTTTACGACGATCACACCATCAGATTCAATGTAGAGAACCCTACTGTAGTAGTTTCAAGCTCCTATCTACAAAAATGTGGAATTTTGTATTTTTTGCCAGAAGGCAGATCACGGATTCGTGTTTATTTGTTTGTTTGTTTTTGTTTTTTGTTTTTGTTTTGTTTTTCCCCCAGGGGTGAGCGTATCGACCCAGTGTTCCTATAATGTTGCGAAGGGACTCATTCTAACGGAAATGAAAAGTTTTAGGGTAATCAAAAATATTGAAGGGCACCTAGGCCCCCTCCCACGCTAATTATTTTCCTAAAGTCACCACATCAAATTTCTGAGATTTCTATTTTATTCAGCATAGTCAAAAAATCTTATAACCATGTCTTTGGGGATGACTTACTCCCCCGCAGTCAACTTGGGAAGGGCTACAAGTTACAAACTTTGACCATTACTTACAAATAGTAATGGTTACTGGTAAATTTACAGACGTTGTCAGGGGGATCCTTTGGTTGGGAGGAGGGGTGGAGAAGAGGGGGATGTGTTTAGCCAAAAATGTTAGCCAAAAAAATAAATATGCAAATTTCGTTTTAACTATTCATTTGTGGAGAGCCAAAATCAAAACATACAATTATTCAAAAAACGTTCAGAGATTAAATAAAAAAATAAGTTTTTTAACTGAAAGTAAGGAGCGACATCAACACTTGAAACGAAAAGAAATTACTTCGCGTAGGAAAGGGGCTGCTCTGACCCCCTGAGAGAAAGTTTGACTCTTTCTCTCGACTCTGCTTTTTAAAACAGTAAAAAACTTTAGCGTAAAGAGCGGGGCGTTGAGGAGGGAGCAGCCCCTTTCATATACGAAGTAATTTCTAAAAGTAAGTTTTAATGTCGCTCCTTACTTTTAGTTATAAAACTTGTTTTTTTATTTATTTAATCAAAAGAATAGAAAGGCTGAGCAGAAAAATCGAAAATTTGTGAGAGAAAAGCAAAAGAGTAGATAATTATTATTTGTTTGTTATTTTCGAGGATTTTATTCTTAATTACGCATTACGACTCCTGTATCAATCTTTAACGCCATTATTCAGAAATTCAAATCTGTTATCAAAAGTTAGTACCTTATCATCCCATATAGGAAAATCCGCTAGATTGTTAATCACTTCACTTTTAAGTTATATATCCTTATTTTCTTAGGCACAGAAATATTCTTATGCATTTTTCTGAACAATATATTTTATGATAATTACATCAAAAATTCACTTTTGAACAGATTACACACGTGAAATAGCCAAAACATTCTTTTACTAGAATGTTAAAAAGTTAAATTACATCCCATTATTAAGGGAATCTTAGGATTGGATAGTAAAATATGTTTCTTCTTAAATAATATACTTTCATATTACTATTTCTTATTCTGTTTGCATTCTTTCCTTATATTGTACCTAAAAATAATATTGTAATTAACCTAAGAAGTATGGTTATATTGTAAATATGGTAAAGTGGAATTAAAATTTGAAGGAACGACATTTTCTGCCATCTAGCTTTCTAGTTCAGAAATTTATTAGTATAATAGCAAGTAGGCATGATGATAGAGAAAAATGGAATAATTAAATGGAAAATGTGGATAAATTTTTATATTCTGTCAACAGCTAGATCTTACTCGAAAAAAATTGTCTTTTGTAAGAATTTTTCAACTGAATTCCGCAAGTCAAGTGTGGTGTTTACACTATTGCCCGGTGCCAGCTGAAAGTTTCGAATTACTTTCTTGCATATGGCAGCAAAAACATTAAAACTACTTGTTGAAAATAAATTGTTTTTCTGTATGTGATTTTTAAGCCTAAGCAAATTTTTAAGTTTAAGGCCGTGATTAAGTGAACTGATGGAACTCGAAAATCCCATGTTAAAATGGAAAAATTATATTTAAAAAGTACTCAAGTATTAATTGGCGGAAGATACCGATTTTAATATCAGGTCGTAGTTTATGAAGATGCTACAAATGGTTGCTTTAGAGCAAACTCTAAAAAATAGATAAATAGAGCAAAATGATTTTGCTCTATTTCCTCTAATTGCTTAGAAATCTTAAAAATGTCTAGCTCTTTTTCAAAAGTGTCCTCTATGAAGGAAATTGCTTTTACAATAAAATCGGTACTATCATGAGCAGAAGACAATAACCTGTAAGGTGATTGCAACCATTTTTCGATATATTTTTCTGTTTTCGAACAGTCCCATAGAATGTTTTCAGCTACCTGAAATTTTTACAAGTTTTTTACCAGAAAGAATCGTTTCAGATCCCTATAAAGACCAAATTAACAAGCTGGTATAATTAGCCTGCTATTGAATAGTTGGTATAATTAACCTATCCGCCAATGAATAAGTGTAATTTGAAGGGTTTCTGACAATCGACGGTCTCTAGAGAATTGAGAGACAGAAGGCTACCCTAACTTCAATTTTGAAGCTCAAAGTTTTCAAGTCACTTAATCACAGCCTTAAGCAAAAGCGTCTTTGCCGCTCGGTTTTTTGAGATTTTTGGGGAAGTCTTCAAAAATTCGACAATAGTGGAAGCATTGAAAAATTTCAACTTTTGAACTAAATGTAATGAAAGAAAGAAGTAATACTGAACTCTCGGCTGCCATTCTTGGGAAACATCTGACAATAAGTGGCTACAAACTGCAACTAACAGTCGTACAGCATGGATCTTGTTGTGTTCATCGATCAGCTTACGCTGTAGTCTGCAATGTCAGCAACATGATGCATACGTAACCGAACTCTCGGCTGCCATTCTTAAAAAACCTCTGACTATTTATAAGTGGCTTCAGACTGCAACTAACAGTCGTATAGCATGGATCTTGTTGTGCTCATCGATCAGCTTACTCTATAATCTAGAATGTCAGCAACATGATGCATACGTAACTGAACTCTCGGCTGTCATTCTTGGGAAACATCTGACCATTTATAAGTGGCTACAGGCTGCAACTAACAGTCGTATAGCATGGATCTTGTTGTGTTCATCGATCAGCTTACGCTGTAATCTGCAATGTCAGCAACATGATGCATACGTAACCAAACTCTCGGCTGCCATTCTTGAAAAACCTCTGACTATTTTTCAGACTGCAACTAACAGTCGTATAGCATGGATCTTGTTGTGCTCATCGATCAGCTTACTCTATAATCTACAATGTCAGCAACATGATGCATACGTAACTGAACTCTCGGCTGTCATTCTTGGGAAACATCTGACCATTTATAAGTGGCTACAGGCTGCAACTAACTGTCGTATAGCATGGATCTTGTTGTGTTCATCGATCAGCTTACGCTGTAATCTGCAAAGTCATCAAGATGATGCATACGTAACTTGCCTTGCAACTACTGTTCCTGACCAACTAAATTTCTGAGCTGTTTTAAAATTACCTCTCTGAATAGGCAGCGTGGCGGTGGAGTGAATTTTTCACTTTGACGATAAATCAAACCTGTCCGGTTCTTGTTAAACAAAACATTCAGTGATAATTTATTGCGGCCTCTGGCATTGTGTGCCATAAGGCCAGTGCCAGACCCTTAAGTCCTGGTTAAACTTCGCTGAAGTAAGGATCCAGGGATTATTTAAAAGAATTTCATTTTATTTTTAATGGTCTTATTTAATTGTGTCTCTTTTCTTATATATATTTATGTTTCGTTGAGAATGGCCCTGGGACATAGGGTTGAAATATTCATTGAAATATAGAATTTTACTGTCTTGCAATACGATTTCTCTATTGTTTTTCTTGTTGTTGTTGCTTATGGTTTTCACAGCTCCCATTGTAAATTCAAAAATTTAGTTCTAAACAAACTTTATACGTAGAATAGCCAAAACATTATTTTGCTGAAATGTTTAAAATTAGATTACATCCCCTTATTAAGGGAATCCTAGGGTTGGGTTGTAAATTTGATACTTTTCTAATATTATGTTTTCTTACTATCACTATCACTTACTCAAATGGAATTTTTGCCTTATGTTACACCTAAAACTTATTAAAACCTTTCAAAATTATTTTAAAACTTTCTTACTTATTACTATCACTTACTCCAATGGAATTTTCGCCTTATGTTATACCTAAGACCTAAATATACTTAAGCGTAATAACAAGTAGGCATAATACATAGATAATACATAATACATAGTTTCCAAAGAACTGCAAAAACATAGAGCCACTATTCGTTCTGATTTTTCAGAAAAGATAATGAGTAATCCGACGCTTTTGTGTAAAGTTTGACCCACAACAAGAGTGAAAGGAACGCCCCCGTCAGCTCATATCTCTGCTGAGGCCTGGCAACAGCATTTTTGAAAGAGTTTTCAGAACCTGATTCCAAAGTAGAATATCGCCTTAAATGTGATCTCAATCGGAAACTGTCAAAAAAGACTCCACCTACGTTTATTGTTTCACTGTCTGATATAAGGAATTCCGCGGAAAAAATTAAGAAACCTTTTTCGAGGGGTACGGATAATATTTGTGCTAAACAAATTCTTCTTGGAAGTCCCCTACTATTTTGTCACTTTGATCTCATGTTCCAAATGGTGTTCACAACTGGAATAGTTCTGAACTCGTTCTCTTCTGGTCGTCTTACTCCTGTTCCAAAAAAGAATAAATCGCTGAATGAGTGTTCTTCATATCGCCCTATTACAGTTGCTACTACTTTCTGAAAGATTTTTGAGACACTCGTAATTCCAGAACTTACAGATAAATGCTACATGCTGCCATATCAGTTTGGCTTCTAAAAAGGCTTAGGGTGTGCCCACGCGCTTACTGCACTATCGTCAGTACTTATAGATGTTGATAAGTCTGGCGATTCGCTCGTCCTAGGGAGTCATGATGTAAGCCATGCTTTCGACTCTCTGATTCAAGTGCAAATTCTCCTTGAGCTATATAAACTTGGAGTTGACACGTCTGCCATTCGTGTTTTGTATGATATGTATAACCATCTTGCTGTTGTAATCAGACTACCTGATGGGACCATAATACGTTTCGTTATTCCAGTCCGTCGAGGCGTCAGACAGGGTGCCCTTACCTCTCCAGTTGCCTTCACAAGGTGTATCCTGAACGCCCTATCCAGCGCACTTCCTTCGTGTGTTTTAAAAGAGATTGATGTGTCGCTTATCACTTATGCAGATGATATTTTTAACCCCAGTCGAACACTAAAGTCGTTCGAAAGAAATTTTGCTATTTTAAGTAAAGAATATGCTAAGATTAACCTTACATTCAATAGAGAAAAATCGGACGTGGCTCTGTTCAACTGGAGTGACACTTGAGCAGGATTTATTATTAATCTCGACGGCGTGCCAGTTTCTCCAAAATCACAAATGAAATATTTAGGGCTTCCTATCGGTGACACTCTTAAAGCAACTAGAAGGCTCTTGATTCTTCATTTCTGACGTCGAACAGCAACTGCATAGGGAATTTTGGTAGCAAAGGAACTTCGACTCAACCGCAAACTGCTAGCTAAGCATTGCTTCTGCACTCCTGAATTTCCTATACCTTGCACCTTTTTGGCGTAAGTATACGATAACTGAGACGAAGGAGCTTCGGCAAATCTATTTCCAGTATGCCAAATACCTGCTTGCCCTTCCACCATGGTCAAGCAACTCCTGGGTCATTAATAGATACGGCATCATAGATCCGAATACTTCTATCAGAAAAAGCATAGAAGCTTATAATAGTAGAATTGGTCGGCACCCATGGAGCGCTATTTTGATACAGTGAATGTTTTGCTTTTGTATATTTTAATTGTTTTTAAGTAAGGGGAAGTGTTGTTAGTTTTCTAGGTCATTTTCTTTTTCATCCTTTCTTTTATTCACATTATACTCCGTTTTTCATGGGTAAATTAACGGGTTATAAATAAATTCAATTCAATTCAATAGTAGAGACAAATGGAAAATGCATATGGAAGACAGGGATACATAATTAAGATCTCTCAACAGCTAGATCTTAGTCAATCAAAACTTGTCTTTTGCAATAATTTTGCAATAGAATTCCGCAAGTCAGGTATGGTGTCAAAACTGTTGCCAGATGCTACATGGAAGTATTTGAATTACTTTTGAGCATATTTGAGCAAAATTATAAGAATGCTTGTTAAAGTAAATAGATTTTTTTTCTAATGTGATTTTAAAGCTCGAGCAGATATAAAAATATTTTAAAACCTTAATATTTACTCTTTGAAGCACAAATCTTTGTTTTAAGAAAAGTGGTTTGAATCCATGCTACCTCTAAAATACTAGTTATAACAGTTTCAAAAAAATCTTTTTGAATATATCACTGAAAAGTCACCGTATGAGCAATACGTTTCGGCGAATCCTTGTCAAATTAAATAAAAAAAAACAAGTTTTTTTAACTGAAAGTAAGGAGCGACATTAAAACTTAAAACGACCAGAAATTACTTCGTATATGAAAGAGGCTGCTTCCTCATCAACGCTTCGCTCTTTACGCTAAAGTTTGACTCTTTCTCTCAATTCTTCTTTTTAAAACAGTAAAAAACTTTAGCGTAAAGAGCGGGGCGTTGATGAGGAAGCAGCCTCTTTCATATACGAAGTAATTTCTGGTCGTTTTAAGTTTTAATGTCGCTCCTTACTTTCAGTTAAAAAACCATTTTTTTTTATTTAATTTCTGGACGTTTGAAAACAAAATTTGTATTTTTTATTTGGCTAAATGGCTTTCTCATAATTTTGATCGAATGATTTTGAGAAAAAAAGAGCGGGAAAGGAAGCCTAGTTGCCCTGGGATTTTTTGGTTAATTAAAAAGGCAACTAGAATTTTTAATTTTTTACGAATATTTTTATTAGTAAAAGATTTACGTAACTTATAAATTAGCTTACGTAAAGAACTTTTGTATTCTCATATTTTTATTACATATATGAGGGGGTTCCCCCCTTGTCAGATCCTCGCTCTTTACACTAAAGCTTAAATTTTGTCCCAATTCATTAAGAATGACCCCAGAATCATAAAACTACTACTACTACTAATAACTCACTGCAGCACCAAGCCGCCTGAGGCCAACACAGCTACGCACGCTCCTCCTCCAACCTAATCTATTTAAAGCCTCCCTCTTTACACCCTCCCAGGAAGTTCCTATTTCCTTTAAATCCTTATTTATGACATCCTCCCAACCCAGACAAGGACGACCTGGTAATAATTTCTGTTTGTTTTAAGTTTTAATGCTGCTCCTTACTTCCAGCTGAAAGAACTTTTTCATATTTATTTTTTCATTTTTTTTTAAATAATGCTAGTAAATCCTGTGCTTCCTTCATGGGGATTTTCTTCCCCATGACAAACTATCGATGGAAAGCTCCCCCAGCATATCCCCCTCTTCTCAACCTCTCCCCCAACCAAAAAAATCCCCCTGAAAACGCCTATACACTTCCCAATAACCATTACTATATGTAAGCACTGGTCAAAGTTTGTAACTTGTTGCCCCTCCCACGGGGACTGTGGGGGAGTAAGTCGTCCCCAAAGACATAGTTATAAGGTTTTTCGACTACGCTGAATAAAATGACTATCTCAGAATTTTGATCTGTTGACTTTGGTAAAATAATTAGCGTGGGAGGGGGCCTAGGTGCCCTCCAATTTTTTTGGTCACTTAAAAAAGGCACTAGAACTTTTCATTTTGCGTTAGAATGAGCCCTCTTGCAACATTCTAGGACAACTGGGTCGATACGATCACCCCTGGAAAAAAAAAATAAATAAAAAAAAAAAAATAAATAAACACACATCCGTGATCTGCCTTCTGGCAAAAAATACAAAATTCCACATTTTTGTAGATAGGAGCTTGAAACTTGTACAGTAGGGTTCTCTGATACGCTGAATCTGATGGTGTGATTTTCGTCAAGATTCTATGACTTCCAGGGGGCGTTTCCCCCTATTTTCTAAAATAAAGCAAATTTTCTCAGGCTCGTAACTTTTGATGGGTAAGACTAAACTTGATGAAGCTTATATATTTAAAATCAGCATTAAAATGCGATTCTTTTGATGTATGTATTGGTATCAAAATTCTATTTTTTAGAGTTTTGGTTACTATTGAGCCGGGTCGCTCCTTACTACAGTTCGTTACCACGAACTGTTTGATTATTCTACATATTCTAATAAAAATATTCTAAATATTATTCTAAATTATTCTATATAAAAATTCTAATATTTAAAATATTAATATTTACTCTTTGAAGCACAAATTTTTTGTTAAAGAAAACTTGTTTGAATCCATGCTTCCTCTAAAATACTAATTACAACTGTTTCAAAAAAAATTCTTTTTAATATTTCGTTGGAAAGTCACCGTAATGAGCAATACGTTTCGGCGGCTCCTTGTTAAATTATTCTAAATATTCTAATAAAAATATTCTAAACATTCTAATTTTTTTCAAATTATTCTAAATAAAAAATTCTAAATATTTTAAAACATTAATATTTACTCTTTGAAGCACAATTTTTTTTTGAAGAAAAGTGATTTGAATCTATGCTTCCTCCAAAATACTAGTTGTGTCTGTTGAAAAAAAATCCTTTTGAATATTTCATTGAAAAGCCGCCATAATGACCAATACGTTTAGGCGAATTCTCGTAAATTATTCAAACTGTTCTGATAAAAATATCCTAATTATTCTAAATTATTATAATAAAAAATTCTAAACATTTTAAAACATTAATATTTATTCTTTGAAACACAATTTTTTTTCAAAGAAAAGGGTTTTGAATTCGTATTTCCTCTAAAATACTAGATATAACTATTTCTAAAAAATCCTTTTGAATATTTCATTGAAGAATCGCCATACGAGCATTACGTTTCGGCGAATCATCGAATTCGGCGAAAGCGTCAAATTACATAAGGAATATTGTTTTCAGAGCTTCCACTCTAAGTTTTTTGTTTTTATCATTTCTGATTTTATTAGGTATTTCATAATAAAATGTTTTTTTTTATTTTCTAAATAAAACTACCATGTTGAGCTTGAACAGTCATATCTGCTATGCCTGAGGAACTTTCAAATATTTCAAACAAAATGCTTAAAATGTATATCAAAAGTATGTGTTTGCACATTAAGATGTGAAGCTCAGCAGTAAATTCAAAAAATTCGTGAAAGAAAAGGAAAAGAGAAGATAATTATGTCTTGTTTGTTATTTTAAGAACCCCAAAAATTATTGAAGACATACAAAACAAAAGAAGGAGCATAAACAAAAGAGGAAAAATACAACATAAAAAACTGCTCAAGATATTAATAGAGACGGTAATGTCAACTTTACGTTACAACAATACAGCGAACACATATGAATGAATTAATGAACGTATTTTTTAACCCATCAATAACACAAAGGCATGGCGATGGAGTATCAAAAAAAAAGAAAAAAAAGACACATTCAAAAATAGGAACAAATATATACAAAATAAAAACACGAATAAACTAGACTTTTCAAAAAAGTAAACAACTCCGAGGGTGGCAAACCTCTTTTGACGACAATTTTACATATAAATCATCCAGCTGTACGATCGGGCCGAGAATTCTGTAAATTTGTTTCAGTACGGTGTTACGGGTCTTACGGTGAAACATTAGGAAAAATATAGTTTCTATCACTATATTAGCTCTATGACTATCTACCTTGGTTCTACTGCCCTAGCAATGATGCATGGACAGATAATAGATAAGCATATCTATTTACAAATGAACTAACCTCCTTTTTATACAATCCTAATAAGGGGGGGGGGAAATTAAAGCCCGGTTGTTCTTCTCCCTCAGTTGGACTATCTGTCTTGGCTTTTTCTACAATTAGCCATAACTTGATGCCCGCAACTATTCCATTTTAATTCAACTATTCCATTTGTATATTATGTTGTATTTTTCAGGATATAAGATTACAATTTAAGTTTCAATCGGATATTATTAAAACCCAAATCTATAATCAAACCTGTTATCAAAAGCTAGTACTTTATCAAACAATTTGTGGTAACGAACTGTAGTAGGGAGCGACCCGACTCAATAGTAACCAAAACTCTAAAAAATGTAATTTTGATACCAATAGTTACATCAAAATAATTGCATTTTATTGCTGATTTTAAATATATAAATTTCATCAAGATTAGTCTTACCCATCAAAAATTACGAGCCTGAGAATATTTTGCATCATTTTAGAAAATAGGGGGAAACATCCTCTAAGAGTCATACAATCTCGACGAAACTCACACCATCAGATTCAACGTATCAGAGAACCTCATTGTAGAAGTTTCAAGCTCTTATCTACAAAAATGTGGAATTTCGCATTTTTTTCCAAAATACAAATCACGGATGGGGGTTTATTTGTTTTTGTTTGTTTGTTTGTTATTATTTTTTTCCCAAGGGTGATCGTATCAAGTCAGTGGTCCTAGAATGTCGCGACAGGGCTCATTATAACAAAAATTAAAAGTCCTAAGTCCCTTTTTAAGTGACCAAAAAATTAGAGGGCACCTAGGCCCCCTCCCACGCTCATTTTTCCCTAAAGTGAAAAGATCAAAATTCTGAGATTATCATTTTATTCACCATAGTCGAATAATCTAAAAACCATGTCTTTAGGGACGACTTACTCCCCCGCAGTCCCCATGGGAGGGGCTCCAAGTTACAAACTTTGACCTATGTTTACATATAGTAATGGTTACTGGGAAGTGTACAGACGTTTCCAGGGGAATTGTTTTGGTTTAGAGGGGAGTTGAGGGAGGGGGGTTACGTGGGAGGATATTTCCATGCAGAAACTTCTCATGGGGGAAGAGAATTTCAATGAAGGGGTCGTAGGGTTTTCTAGCATCATTTGAAAAAAACAATGAAAAAATAAATTTGAAAAGTTTTTTTCTGCTGAGAGTAAACTTAAAATGAAAAAAAATTATTACGCATATGAGGGGTTTACCTCCTCGTAATACCTCACTCTTACGCTAAAGTATTTTTAGTAAGTTCAACTATTTATTCTACGGCCTTTGCGATTCAGAGGTCATTCTTAAGGAATTTGGACAAAATGTAAGCCTTAGTGTAAAGATCGAGGTATCGACGAGGGGTGAACCCCTTCACATACGCAATAAAAACATACGAATATAGAAGATCGTTACATAAGTTAATTCATAAGTTAGGCATATTTTTTACTAATGAAAACATTTGTAAAAAATTAAAAGTTCTAGTTGCCTTTTCATGTAATCAAAAGATTGGAGGGCAACTAGGCCTCCTCCCTCGCTCCTTTTTTCTCAAAATCTTCCAATTAAAACTATGAGAGAGCCATTTATCCAAAAAAAAATAATATGTTAATTTCGTTTTAATATTAATGTGCGGAAAGCAAGATCAAAACATGCATTAATTCAAAAACGTCCAGAAATTAAATAAAAAAAACAAGTTTTTTTAAATGAAAGTAAGAAGCAACATTATAACTTAAAACGAACAGAAATTACTCTGTATATGAAAGGGACTTATCGTCCACAACCTCTCGCTCTTTACACTGAAGTTTTTTTATTGTTTTAAAAAGTAGAGTTGTGAGAAAGAGTCAAACTTTTGCTTAAAGAGCGAGAGTTTGCGGAGGAAAAACCCCTTTCATATACGGAGTAATTTCTGTTCGTTTAAATTTTAATGTTGCTTCTTACTTTCATTAAAAAAAACTTGTTATTTTATTTAATCCAATAAGGAAACATCTACTAGATTGTTGTACATTTTACTTATCAGTTTTTTGACTTTTTTGCTTAGGTACAGAAATGTTTTTAAACAGTTTTTGGAAATTATATTCAACGAAAATTACATCGAAAATCGAACTTTAAACAAATTTTATACATGGAATAGCCAAAACATTCTATTGTTGAAATGTAAAAAAAAATAAATTACATGACCCTGATTAATGGAACCCTAGGATCGGGTAATAAATATGATTCTTTTCAAATATTGTATGTATGTAGGTATTTATTTATAATCCATTATACAAAATAATGAAGCGATCGAGTACATTGAAAAAAGAAGAGAAAAAAAAAAGAGGAGAAACAACATACCGTAATTACATTCTAAAATACAAACAAAAATAATTCCACGTCAAAAAACAACATTTTGCCATTCATGGCCGGCTTGCATATTATGTTTTCTTCTTACTATCACTTACTCCAATTGCATTTTGCCTTATATTATACCTAAAAATAATGATCATATGTACCAAACAAATATAGCTATGTTAAAGATATGGTAGAGAATAATCAAAACTTTGAAGGATCCACATTATCTGCCATCTAGCCTTTTAATTCAGAAATTACTAATTATAATAGGAAGTGAGCATAATGGTGGAGGCAAATGAAATAATCAAATGAAAATTCTCATGAAGTACACAAAATATGAAGTACAAAGAAATTTGTTTAAAAACCAAATTATTTCGTATTTAGGTTTCCTTTTAAAGATGTTTTGATTGTAGTGACTGCATTAACTTCTATTTTTATTGTATTGACCTTTTGATCTATTTATTTTTCCTGGTATTTTCGCCTTTTTTAAATCCGAGCATGTTTCTTTTCACAGATATTTTAAGTATTATTAGCAGAATAAAGATGTGATATACATAATAGTGCAAGTAATTTTAGCAAGAACACTTTGTACAACGTCCTAGTACTGTCCCAAGATATCTTAAGCGTTGACGTGGCCTGTGCCAAAATGTTATTTGTGTGTTTCTCAAAGTGACTTGGCTTCATAACCCAAAGTTTTAAAAGAGGGTCGCACGTATACGAGCGGTTGATTCGCTCAAACGTCAAATAAACAACAACATCAAATGGAAGACAGGGGTGAATATTTATATTCTCTCAACAGCTAGATCTTAGTCAATCAAAATTTGTCTTTTGCAATAATTTTGCAATAGAATTCCGCAAGTCAGGTATGGTGTCAAAACTGTTGCCAGATGCTACATGGAAGTATTTGAATTACTTTTGAACATATCTGAGGAAAATTATAAGAATGCTTGTTAAAGTAAATAGATTATTTTTTCTAATGTGATTTTAAAGATCGAGCAGATATAAAAATATTTTAAAACCTTAATATTTACTATTTGAAGCACAAATTTTTGTTTTAAGAAAAGTGGTTTGAATCCATGCTACCTCTAAAATACTAGTTATAACTGTTTCAAAAAAATCCTTTCGAATATCAAACAGTTCGTGGTAACGAACTGTAGTAAGGAGCGACCCGGCTCAATAGAAACTAAAACTCTAAACCAAGAGTTACATCAAAAGAATCGCATTTTAATACTGATTTTAAATATATAAGTTTCATCAAGTTTAGTCTTACGCATCAAAAGTTACGAGCCTGAGAAAATTTGCGTTATTTTAGAAAATAGGGGGAAACACCCAGTAAAAGTCATTTAATCTTAACGAAAATTACACCATCAGATTCAGCGTATCAGAGGACCCTACTGTAGAAGTTTCAAGCTCCTATCTATAAAAATGTGGAATTTTGTATTTTTTGCCAGAAGGCAGATCACGGATGCGTGTTTATTTGTTTGTTTTTTTTTCCCAGGGGTGATCGTATAGACCCAGTTGTCCTAGAATGTTGCGAGAGGGCTCATTCTATCGGAAATGAAAATTTCTAGTGCCCTTTTTAAGTGACCAAAAAATTGGAGGGCACCTAGGCCCCCTCCCCCGCTAATTATTTTCCCAAAGTCAACGGATCAAAATTCTGAGATAGCCATTTTATTTAGCGCAGTCGAAAAACCTTATAACTATATCTTTGGAGACGACTTACTCCTCCACAGTCCCCGTGGGAGGGGCTACAAGTTACAAACTTTGACCAGTGCTTACATATAGTAATGGTTATTGGCAAGTGTACAGGCGTTTTCAGGAAGATTTTTTGGTTGGGGAGAGGGGTTGAGAAGAGGGGGATATACTGGGGGAACTTTCCATCGAGGAATTTGTCATGGGGGAAGAAAATTTCCATGAAGGGAGCTCAGGATTTACTAGCATTATTAAAAAAAAAACAATGAAAAAATAAATATGAAAAAGTTTTTTTCAGCTGGAAGTACGGAGCAGCATTAAAACTTAAAACGAACAAAAATTATTACCCAAATGAGGGGCTCAGCTCCTCCTAATAACATGCTCTTTACGCTAAAGTATTTTTAGCAATGTCAACTTGGTTACAGAATCATAATTCTAGTTTATTAGAAATAGGTAATTATCGATTGTGTCTTAAGAATAGGGAGACTCGTCAGCATGGTGGACTGGGTGCTTACATTAGAAAAGACTTGCTAGCTATAGAAAGAGATGATTTAAGGCTTAATAGAGAAATGGTATTTGAGAGCTTGGTATTAGAGGTTAGCAAGAAATCCAAGGTGTTTTATTTGGTTGTTGTTTATAGACCTCCGTCGAGCAATATTAATGAATTTTTTATGTTACTAGAAGAACAGTTGGACATGATTAGGAGTAGAAACTTACCTATATTTGTGTGTGGTGATTTCAATATTGACCTAATGAATCTGTTTATTAATACAGAAGTTAGCCAGTTTTTAAATATTATGCTGAGTTATGGGTTGAAGCCTACGATTACAGTCCCAACTAGGGTTACTATGAATTCAACATCGTTGATTGATAATATTTTTGCTAATGTCAGTTACTATAATGCAAGTGTGATAATAAATGAAGTATCTGACCATTTTGGGATATTTTTGAGTGTTCAAAATTTTTTTAGTAAAGGTACTAGGCTTAACTAATATTCACAAAATAGATATAAAAAAGTAATCATTGATAATAATGTGCTCATTCTTTATAAAGTAAAGTTAGAGAAATATAATTTTGAATTTTTAAATAGTAATGAACTAGATATTAATGCTAAGTTTCAAAACTGGTATTCAATTATAAATAGTTTATTGATTGATTGTAGTATTTGTAAAAATGCAACTCGTCGTAGAGAAACTCCAAAGAAACCCTGGATCACCCAAGCTCTTTTAAAGGCTATTATTAGAAGAAGATATTTGTTCAAAATGTGTGCGGCTAGTAATAGTGTAAGTGATAAAACAGAATACAAGATTTATAGTAACCAGTTAAATGCACTACTTCGTAAAGCCAAAGCTGATTACTATCGTAATAAATTTAAATCTTGTGAAGGTAACCCTAGAAAAACATGGCAAATTATAAAATCCGTCGTAAGTCCTAATAATGATGGTATATTTCCTGATGGTATACATAATGATAGTACAACTGCTGATAGAATGTGCCGGCATTTTGCTAATGTGGGAAAGGATTTGGTCCAAAGTATAGTTATTTCTGAGCATGAAGGTAGTTTTAAGAAATATTTATCGAATGCAAGTGATGTTTCGGCGTATTTGAAGCCAATCAACGCTTCTGAGCTTTCTGAAACATTGAAAAATTTAAAAATTGGAGCTTCAGGCTCTAATTTTGTAACAGTTAAAACTTTAAAGTATATTTACCCTGTTATTTCCGGTCATTTAGTGTATTTATTTAATGAATGTTTAAGGACTGGGGTGTTTCCAAGTTGTTTTAAAATTGCAAAAGTTATTCCTGTCTATAAGGGTGGAGATAAAAATGTACTAGGAAATTATAGGCCCATTTCTTTATTACCAGTAGTATCTAGATTGTTTGAGAAATTGATAGTTAAAAGAATGGTTGAATTTTTGGAGAGTAAATCATTTTAATCCAAATCAATTTGGTTTTCGGAAGGGTTTATCTACTGAGCATGCTGTTTTATTTTTGACAACTTTTGTGAATGATGCGTTGGATAATGGTATGAAAGTCGCTTCTGTTTTTCTTGATATTGTAAAAGCTTTTGACTGCGTTGACCATTTTATACTCATTGCCAAATTAGAAAATTACGGTTTTAGAGGACCATTTCTTGAATTACTGTCCTCGTTTTTAAAAGAAAGAACTCAATATGTACAACTAGGAGATAATGTTTCTTCAGTCAGTAGTGTTAAATTTGGAGTACCTCAAGGATCTGTTCTTGGTCCCCTGTTATTTTTAATTTTTATAAATGATTTATGTAGAGCTTTTAATATGATTTCGTATGATCTTGACATTGGATGTGACGGGGAAAAAGTAATTGTCCCCAGCTTTGCGGATGACACTCATATAACTGTGGCTGCACGAACAGGAATTCAGCTGTTGAGTCGTATTAGTTCTTGTCTGGAGTTTGTACACAATTGGATGAAGCTTAATAAGTTAAATTTGAATTATAGTAAATCTTGCTTTTTATTGTATGGTAGGAGCTCAAATTATTACCCTTGGATAGATAGACTTAATATTGCTGATATGGGTATTCTAAGAATGAATTGTACAAAATATCTAGGAGTTTTAATTGATGAATGTCTCAGCTTTAGAGAACATATAGATTATATTAGTCTTAAACTCGCTAGGAATGTTGGCATTTTAAGAAAGTTGCAGTATATTTTCCCAAGAGATATTTTAAGAACAATGTATTATTCCTTAATTCATCCTTATCTGCTATATTGTTGCAATGTTTGGGGTAGTACATTTCCTTCTCATCTCGATCGTGTTCGAGTTTTGCAGAATAAAGCGCTTCGAGTGTTATGTGGTGTAGGTTTTAAAGACTCGGTACAAAAGAGGTATATAGATTGCAAAATCTTGCCTTTAGCAGGACTTATTATTTTTTATCGAAGCCTGTTTATATATAAATATTTTCAAAATTGTTTACCAATATGTTTTAAAAGTATGTTTGAATTAGGAAGTGATATTCATACACATTCTACGAGACAGTCCGATATAATTCGTCGTCCGCTTACTATTACTCGTAGATCTCAATTCTCTATTCGGCATCTAGGACCCCATGCATGGAATTGTTTACCTACGACTTTGAGAAACTTGGATAGCTTTCTTGAATTTCGGCGGGAATTAAAGCTATTTTGCCTTAATATTTATGGCTTTGATAGTTGAGTGGACCTCAAGTGGAGCCAAGATGTTGGTTTTGATTTTGGCGATACTGGTTAAGTGGTTTTAGTTTCTTTTTGTTTTGTCTCTTTTGAAGTGTAAATCCGTTTCGATTGAAATGCAGGGTAATTGATTTTTTCTTCTTCTTCTTTCTTTCTTTTTTCTTTTCCTTTTCTTTTCTTTTTATTTTTTCTTCTTTTTCGTATTGTATTATATGTATGTGTATTGGGGTTGTAAGCCCAAACAAGCTTTGCTTCGGGCCTTTTGCTTGTTTTGTTGTGTTATTTATATTAATAAACCCATCTTTCTCTCTCTCAACTATTTATTCTACGGCTTTTGTGATTCAGGGTTCATTCTTAACGAATTGGGACAAAATTTAAGATTTAGTGTAAAGAAGGAGGTACTGACGAGGGGGCGAACCCTCTCATATGTGTAATAAAAACATGAGAATAAAATATTCTTTACGTAAGCTAATTTATAAGTTACGTATATCTTTACTAATAAAAAGATTCGTAAAAAATTAAAAGTTCTAGTTGCCTTTTTAATTAACCAAAAAATTGGAGGGCAACTAGGCTTCCTCCCCCGCTCTTTTTTTCTCAAAATCATTCAATCAAAATCATGAGAAAGCCATGTTGCCAAAAAAAAATAAAATAAATATGCAAATTTCGTTTTAATTATTCCTCTGCGGAGAGCCAAAATCAAAACATGCATTAATTCAAAAACTTTCAGAAATTAAATAAAAAACTAGTTTTTTCAACTGAAAGTAAGGAGCGATATTAAAACATAAAACGAACAGAAATTACTTCGTATATGAAAGGGGCTGCTTCCTCATCAACGCCCCGCTCTTTACGCTAATGTTTTTTACCGTTTTAAAAAGAAGAGTTGAGAAAAAGAGTCAAACTTTAGCGTAAAGAGCGGGGCGTTGATGAGGAAGCAGCCACTTTCATATACGAAGTAATTTTTGTTCGTTTTAAGTTTTAATGTCGCACCTTACTTTTAGTTGAAAAAACTTGTTTTTTTTTATTTAATTTCATTGAAAAGTCACCGTATGAGCAATACGTTTCGGCGAATCCTTGTCAAATTATTCTAAATATTCTAATAAAAATATTCTAAATATTATTCTAAATTATTCTATATAAAAATTCTAAATATTTTAAAACATTAATATTTACTCTTTGAAACACAAATTTTTTGTTAAAGAAAAGTTGTTTGAATCCATGCTTCCTCCAAAATACTAATTACAACTGTTTCAAAAAAATTCTTTTTAATATTTCGTTGAAAAGTCACCATAATGAGCAATACGTTTCGGCGAATCCTTGTTAAATTATTCTAAATATTCTAATAAATGTATTCTAAACATTCTAAATTTTTTCAAAATTATTCTGAATAAAAATTCTAAATATTTTAAAACATTAATATTTACTCTTTGAAGCACAATTTTCTTTTTTTTTGTTAAAGAAAAGTGATTTGAATCCATACTTCCTCCAAAATACTAGTTGTGTCTGTTTCAAAAAAATCCTTTTGAATATTTCATTAAAAAGTCGCCATAATGACCAATACGTTTCGGCGAATCCTTGTCAAATTATTCTAAATATTCTAAATAATTATTCTAATTATTCTAAATTATTGTAAATAAAAAATTCTAAAAATTTTAAAACATTAATATTTATTCTTTGAAACACAATTTTTTTTTTCAAAGAAAATGGGTTTGAATTCATATTTCCTCTAAAATACTACACATAACTATTTCTAAAAAATCCTTTTGAATATTTCATTGAAAAGTTGCCATACGAGCAATACGTTTTGGCGAATCATCGAATTCGGCAAAAGCGTCAAATTACATAAGGAATATCGTTTTCAAAGCTTCCACTCTAAGTTTTTTGTTTTTATCATTCAAAATTTTATAAGGTATTTCATATTAAAACCTTTTTTTTCTAAATAACAATACCATGTTGAGCTTGAACAGTCATAGAGGATTATCTGCTATACCTGAGGAACTTTCAAATATTTCAAACAAAATGCTTAAAATGTATATCAAGATGTATATTAACATGTGAAGCTCAGCAATAAATTCAAAAAATTCGTGAGAGAAAAGGAAAAGAGAAGATAATTATGTCTTGTTTGTTATTTTAAGAACCCCAAAAATTATTGAAGACATACAAAACAAAAGAAGGAGCATAAACAAAAGAGGAAAAATACAACATAAAAAACTGCTCAAGATACTAATAGAGACGGTAATATCAACTTTACGTTACAACAATACAGCAAACACTTATGAATGAATTAATGAACGTATTTTTTAACCCATCAATAACACAAAGGCATGGCGATGGAGTATCAAAGAAAAGAAAAAAAAAGACACATTCAAAAATAGGAACAAATATAAACAAAATAAAAACACGAATAAACTAGACTTTTCAAAAAAGTAAACAACTCTAAGGGTGGCAAACCTCTTTTGACGACAATTTTACATATAAATTTTCCAGCTGTACGATCGGGTCGAGAATTCCGTAAATTTGTTTCAGTACGGTGTTACGGGTCTTACGGTGAAACATTAGGAAAACTATAGTTTCTATCACTATATTAGCTCTATGACTATCTACCTTGGTTCTACTGCCCTAGCAATGATGCATGGACAGATAATAGATAAGCATATCTATTTACAAATGAACTAACCTCCTTTTTATACAATCCTAATAAGGGGGGGAAAATTAATGCCCGGTTGTTCTTCTCACTCAATTGGACTATCTGTCTTGGCTTTTTCTACAATTAGCCATGACTTGATGCCCGCAACTATTCCATTTTAATTCAACGATTCCATTTGTATATTATGTTGTATTTTTCAGGATATAAGATTACAATTTAAGTTTCAATCGAATTTTATTAAAACCCAAATCTATAATCAAACCTGTTATCAAAAGCTAGTACTTTATCAAACAGTTTGTGGTAACGAACTGTAGTAGGGAGCGACCCGGCTCAATAGTAACCGAAACTATAAAACCTGGAATTTTGATACCAATAGTTACATCAAAATAATTGCATTTTATTGCTGATTTTAAATATATAAGTTTCATCAAGATTAGTCTTACCCATCAAAAATTACGAGCCTGAAAATATTTTGCATCATTTTAGAAAATAGGGGGAAACATCGTCTAAAAGTCATACAATCTTGACGAAACTCACACCATCAGATTCAACGTTTCAGAGAACCTTAATGTATAAGTTTCAAGCTCTTATCTACAAAAGTGTGGAATTTCGCATTTTTTGCCAGAAGACAGATCAAGGATGGGTGTTTATTTGTTTTTGTTTGTTTGTTTGTTATTATTTTTTTCCCAGGGGTGATCATATCGAATCAGTGGTCCTAGAATGTCGCGACAGGGCCCATTATAACGAAAATTAAAAGTCCTAGTGCCCTTTTTAAGTGACTAAAAAACTGGAGGGCACCTAGGCTCCCTCCCACGCTCATTTTTCCCCAAAGTCACCAGATCAAAATTCTGAGATTGCCATTTTATTCACCATATTAAAATAATCTAATAACCATGTCTTTAGGGACGACTTACACCCCCGCAGTCCCCATGGGAGGGGTTCCAAGTTACAAACTTTGACCTATGTTTACATATAGTAATGGTTACTGGGAAGTGTACAGTCGTTTTCAGGGGGATTGTTTTGGTTTAGAGGGCAGTTGAGGGAGGGGGGTTACGTAGGAGGATATTTCCATGCAGAAACTTCTCATGGGGGAAGAGAATTTAAATGAAGGGGGCGTAGGGTTTTCTAGCATTGGTTGAAAAAACAATGAAAAAATAAATATGAATTTTTTTTTCTGCTGAAAGTAAACCTAAAATGAAAAAAAATTATCATGCATATGAGGGATTTACCTTCTCGCGATACCTTACTCTTACGCTAAAGTGTTTTTAGTAATTTCAACTATTTATTCTACGGCTTTGCGATTCAGAGGTCATTCTTAAGGAATTTTGACAAAATGTAAGCCTTAGTGTAAAGAGTGAGGTATCGACGAGGGTTGAACCCCTTCACATTAGCAATAAAAACATACGAATATGGAAGATCGTTACATAAGTTAATTCATAAGTTCCGTATATTTTTACTAATGAAAACATTTGTAAAAAATTAAAAGTTCTAGTTGCCTTTTCATGTAATCAAAAGATTGGAGGGCAACTAGGCCTCCTCCCTCCTCCCTAGGCTCCTTTTTTCTCAAAATCTTCCAATTAAAACTATGAGAGAGCCATTTATCCCAAAAAAATTAATATGTTAATTTCGTTTTAATATTAATGTGCGGAAAGCCAAGATCAAAACATGCATTAATTCAAAAATGTCCAGAAATTAAATAAAAAAATAACAAGTTTTTTTAAAATGAAAGTAAGAAGCAACATTAAAACTTAAAACGAACAGAAATTACTCTGTATATGAAAGGAACCTTTCCTCCACAACCTCTCGCTCTTTACACTAAAGTTTTTTTATTGTTTTAAAAAGTAGAGATGTGAGAAAGAGTCAAACTTTTGCGTAAAGAGCGAGAGTTTGCGGAGGAAAAGCCCCTTTCATACACGGAGTAATTTCTGTTCGTTTAAATTTTAATGTTGCTCCTTACTTTCATTAAAAAAAAACTTGTTTTTTTTTATTTAATCCAATAAGGAAACATCTACTAGATTGTTGCACATTTTGCTTATCAGTTTTTTTACTTTTTTGCTTAGGTACAGAAATGTTTTTAAACAGTTTTTGGAAATAATATTCAACGAAACTTACATCGAAAATCGAGTTTTAAACAAATTTTATACATGGAATAGCCAAAAGATTTTATTGTTGAAATGTAAAAAAAATTAATTACATGACCCTGATTAATGGAGCCCTAGGATCGGGTAGTAAATTTGATTCTTCTCAAATATTGTATGTATGTATGTATTTATTTATAACCCATTATACAAAATAATGAAGCGATGGAGTACATTGAAAAAAAAGGAAAAAAAGAAGAGAGAAACAACATATCGTAATTACATTCTAAAATACAAACAAAAATAATTCCATGTCAAAAAACAATATTTTGCCATTCATGGCTAGTTTGCATATTATGTTTTCTTCTTACTATCACTTACTTTAATTGCATTTTGCCTTATATTATACCTAAAAATAATGATCATACGTACCAAACAAATATAGCTATGTTAAAGATATGGTAGAGAATAATCAAAACTTTGAAGGATCCACATTATCTGCCATCTAGCCTTTTAATTCAGAAATTACTAATTATAATAGGAAGTAAGCATAGTGGTAGAGGCAAATGAAATAACTAAATGGAAATTCTCATGATGTGCGCAAAATATGAAGTACAAAGAAATTTGTTTAAAAACCAAATTATAAAGTAATTTGGTGCTTTACAATGAGAGCAATCCTAGGTCAGGCTAAGTCCCTTAAGTGGGTCCATAGGAAGACTATGTTGTTGTTGACTAAATATATAAAGAGTTGTAATTTGCATAACTTTCTCTGATTTTTTTTTCTTTTTTCCTTTTCTTAGCTATTATGTATTGGCTTTTACACTCATTGTATTAAAATTTCTATTTCGTATTTAGGTTTCCTTTTAAAGATGTTTTAATTGTAGTGACTGCATTAACTTCTATTTTTATTGTATTGACCTTTTGATCTATATATTTTTCCTGGTACTTTCGCCTTATTTAAATCAGAGTATGTTTCTTTTCACAGATATTTTAAGTATTATTAGCAGAAATAAGATGTGATATACATAATAGTGCAAGTGATTTTAGCAAGAACACTGTGTACAACGTCCTAGTACTGTCCCAAGATATCTTAAGTGTTGATGAAGCCTGTGCCAAAATTTTATTTGTGTGTTTTTCAAAGTGACTTGGCTTCATAACCCAAAGTTTTAAAAGAGGATCACACGTATACGAAGGGTTGATTCGCTCAAAAGTCAAATAAACAACAACATCAAATGGAAGACAGGGGTAAATATTTATATTCTCTCAACAGCTAGATCTTAGCCAATCAAAATTTGTTTGCAAGAATTTTGCAATTGAATTCTGCAAGTCAAATACAGTGTGAACACTATCGTTAGATGTAAGACTAGAAGTATTTGAGTTTCTTTCGTGTATATTTGTGCAAAAACCGAAATTTGCTTGTTAAAGAGAATAAATTATTCTTCCTGGTGTGATTTTAAAGCTTAAGAAAATTATAAATTAATTTAAAGCATAAATATGTAGGCCTACTCTTTGAAACACAATTATTTTAAAAAGAAAATTAGTTTGAATTGAATTTTTCTATAAAATACTGTTTAAACCAGTTGTGAAACAATCTCTCCGCAATTTTTATCAAAACGTCGCAACAATGTACAACATATTTCAACAAAAGCTTTTTTACCACCCCATTTTTGCGAGATTTTTGGGGAAATCTTCAGAAATTTGGGGATAGTGGACGCACTGAATAGATTGAAACTTATGAGCCAAAAGTATTGAAAGTAAAATTTCTTCAGCGAAACTTTGTTATATTACATAGTGAATACAATTTTCAAAGCTGCCACTGTAAAGTTTTTGTTTTTATTTTTACAGATGTTAATAGGTGTTTCTTTAAATAAAAGTGCCAAGTTGAGTACACACATACACACAAAGAAAATTATTCACAATGCATGAGGAACTTCTAATGTTTAAAACAAAAGGTTTACCGTGAGGAAGGTAGTGTTTGCAGATTTTATCATAAGGAAGTGTTTGAAGATTACACGACCGTTACTATAAAACCTGATAAAACGAATTTACTTGAACCTTGGTTTTAAGGCCATCACCAGGCCTGACCAATTGCCAAAAGTTGAGCTTTCATGATCTGATGAGAACCTTTGGCAAAATGCGACAATCGAAAGTAGCTGAACTTTGCTCTTAGGCCCAAAAGACACGTGGAGTCTTTTCAGAGCGTTTATCTTATCAAGCTTTTTGCCCTTGCTGCGGTTACACACTGGCTGGTAAGCACTACTGCAGTAATACCAGATTTAACTCCATAATTGATGTAAATCTGGAAGCAAATTGAATTTTCAAAGCAGTTGCCTGTTAAGCAAATGCAATTTTAGAACTAGCTATTCCATCTTTGCTTGTTGAACTAATTCTTGTTTACTTTCAATGAAAATAATTGAAAATAAAAAAATCCCGACCTTCCTACACATTGAAAAATACATTGCTTGGACCCTCCTAAATGTTCAGGTTAATTTACTACATATATATGCATTGAGGGGAGGATTAGTTTACTAGAAAAGGGTAACAAAAGGAATACGGCATAAGACTTCACAATCCCTACCGGCAGTGCTGATCTCTGTTCCTTGGCCCTTCAGCCAAGAAGTTTAATGGGGGGTTGGAGGTCAACCATTCAGTACTTTAGCATATCCTTCCTGTTTATTCTCCCCAGATTTTCTCCAGGTACCCATTTAGAGCAGGGTCGACTCAGACTGAGCTTACAGAGTCACGCCAGTGTCCCCCGCCCCAAAATAAACAATTGTGCAGCCTAGGATTCGAACCCTTGCCCACTCGGACAAATGATCCTGAATCCAGCGCACTAATCCACTCGGCTAGGATGGCTTATTGAAGCTTTATGACTTACATTTTGCTAAGTCGGTTTACTAGAAGCTATACTAAAAACCAATAGGCCTTTCCCTTTTAAAATTTTTTCAAATACCATTTCCCTTCCTAGGTTAAGAAACTCAGTTATGGCTTACAATTGGTTTCTAATGACATACTCTCTACAGACACACTTTTTCACCACCCCATGTGTATGTCGCAATATTATCCTATACACTTCTGAGCAACAATCGGTAAAAATACCGAGTGTGAAAGTCTGCATTTATTTTCATGGATCGCTATCTTGGAGAAGATGTTAAAATAAACAATTGTTGGTAATACCGTTCGTTTATTGAAGTTACAGAAGAGGTTACCGTCGGCATTTGTTTTACCGAGCGTGTTTTTGCAACGCAGTGTTTACATTGCAACACTATCTTATGCACCTCTAAAAAGCGATTGGTGAAAACAAAAGACTCAGTAAAATAAATATCAAGTAAAAAATGTCTAGCGTAGATCGGGCCTTGGTGTATTCCATCACTTGTCGTAAAAAAAAATGTAATTCCTTGGTATTTACAGGGGCTTTAGAGCAAAAAGCAAAAAGATGGTTCTGATCTCGTAGCATTCATATGGGTGATTCTGAAATATATCTAAGGAATCAAGAGTTTGAAAAATTTCTGATCAAGTAACTTATTTGTAACAAAATAAGATTTAACGCAGGTCAACTCAAAATTTATTTTCCTTTTGACCTTAGGTAGTTCTTTCCCATTATGCTAAACTTATCAAAAGGCTGACATTCTAGAATATTTGTTTTTATATTTCGATGATTTTGTTCTATAATTGTTTCAGCATCGGCTCAATATTGAGCGATAGTCAATTTTCTTTTTTTGGATTAATTACTATTATTACTGTTGTATTTAATAAGCTTCAATTTCTCTTTATTTTAAATAAAAAAAACAAGTTTTTTCAACTGAAAGTAAGGAGCGACATTAAAACTTAAAACGAACAGAAATTACTTCGTATACGAAAGGGGCTGCTTCCTCATCAACGCCCCGCTCTTTACGCTATTCTCTCATTCAGAAAGAGTTTGACTCTTTCTCTCAACTCTACTTTTTATAACAGTAAAAAACTTTAGCGTAAAGAGCGGGGCGTTGATGAGGAAGCAGCCCCTTTCATATACGAAGTAATTTCTGTTCGTTTTAAGTTTTAATGTCGCTCCTTACTCTCAGTTGAAAAAACTTGTTTTTTTTATTTAATTTCTGAACGTTTTGAATCAATGCATGTTTTGATTTTGGCTCTCTGTAGAGATATAATTAAAATGAAATTTGCATATTTTTTAATTTTTTTTGGGTAAATGGCTTTCTCATAATTTTGATCGAATGATTTTGAGAAAAAAGAGCGGGGGAGGAAGCCTAGTTGCCCTCCAATTTTTTGGTTAATAAAAAAGGCAACTAAAACTTTTAATTTTTTACGAATCTTTTTATTAGTAAAAGATATACGTAACTTATAAACTAGCTTACGTAAAGAATTTTTTATTCTCATGTTTTTATTACACATATGAGAGGGTTTGCCCCCTCGTCAGTACCTCTCTCTTTACACTAAATCTTAAATTTTGGCCCAATTCATTAAGAATGACCCCTGAATCACAAAAGCAGTAGAATAAATAGTTGACATTACTAAAAATACTTTAGCGTAAAGAGCGAGGTATTAGGAGGAGGTGAGCCCCTTATATGGGTAATAATTTCTGTTCGTTTTAAATTTTAATACTGCTCCTTACTTCCAGCTGAAAAAATTTTTTATATTTATTTTTTCATTGTTTTTTTAAATAATGCTAGTAAATCCTGTATTCCCTTCATGGAAATTTTCTTCCCCCATGACAAATTCCTCAATGGAAAATTCCCCTAGTATATCCCCCTCTTTTCAACCCCTCCCATCAACCAAAAAATCCTCCTGAAAACACCTGTACACTTCCCAATAACCGTTACTATATGTAAGCACTGGTCAAAGTTTGTAACTTGTAGCCCCTCCCACGGGGACTGTGGAGGAGTAAGTCGTCCCCAAAGACATAGTTATAAGGTTTTTCAATTACGCTGAATAAAATGGCCATCTCAGAATTTTGATCCGTTGACTTTGGGAAAATAATTAGCTTGGGAGGGGCCTAGGTGCCCTCCAACTTTTTTGGTCACTTAAAAAGGGCACTAGAACTTTTCATTTCCGTTAGAATGAGCCCTCTCACAACATTCTAGGACAACTGGGTCGATACGATCACCCCTGGGAAAAAGAAAAAAAAAACAAACAAATAAACACGCATCCGTGATCTGCCTTCTGGCAAAAAATACAAAATTCCACAATTTTGTAGATAGGAGCTTGAAACTTCTACAGTAGGGTTCTCTAATACGAATCTGATGGTGTAATTTTCGTTAATATTCTATGACTTTTAGGGGGTGTTTTCCCCTATTTTCTTAAATAACACAAATTTTCTCAGGCTCGTAACTTTTGGTGCGTATGACTAAACTTGATGAAACTTACATATTTAAAATCAGCATTAAAATGCAATTCTTTTGATGTAGCTATTGACATCAAAATTCCATTTTTTAGTGTTTTGGTTTCTATTGAGCCGGGTTGCTCCTTACTACAGTTCGTTACCACGAACTGTTTGATTTATTGGAAGAAAAAGGTAGCTCAGTGATTGCTTTTTGTCTTTTCACTGAGAATATGATTTTGCGAGACCTGTTATCAAATTCAGATTAAATGAATTGGCAAGAAAATCGGTTGGCCAGAACTACAGTAATTAAAGTAAGAGATTCTAGTGAAGGCACGTACAACAGTGCAGTTCAATGGCATAGTATTTAATCTGAGTTTGTAAAGTATTTAAGTTCTCTTGCAATCAAAATAAAACATCAGCAATATCTTGAAAACACCACAAGGGATTGAGTTACAACTTTTGGAGTGGTGGAACGGGACCAGACATGTTAGCTTTCTTTCATGCTTACAAAGAGGAAATAAAAGGACACTTTTTTCTGCAATCCGTCTAGTATTTATTGTAATTATTCAGAATATTGAATTAATGTAGTAATTAGTAGGAATAGGAATGTAGACAAAATGTGTTGACAGATAATCAAAATAACATGTCAGCAACATCCTTGAGACAAGTTTTTCTATAGAGTAGAAAATTTTAGGAAAGATTGGGGTAAAGCATTGGATACTGAAAATATGAATTAAAGAACTATGGGGATAAGCAGATAGGAGTTTTTTTCCCTTTCCTTCAGTAAGAAATTACATATGCTATTAACGTCTAAGTTGATACTTTCTGCCAAACGGAAATATTGTATAACAAATAGGAGCTCTTTTATAAGGAACTACGTGTGGCTATCTTGAAAACTGCTTGACATATCGTCTCCTACATTTTATGAGTAGTTTCTTTTGGCCCAGAATACTCGGAACATACTTCATAGTCATGCGCATCTTGAAAAAGAGTAAGTAAGGAGGTATTATAAGATTCCACACTTCCTGAATCCCATCCGGAAGTCAATCTTAGAAAAAAAAATATGGAAGGGGGACAGAGAGAAATAGATTATAAAATATTAAACTATTTTTTATTCCGAACCAAGTATTAGTTATAGTAAAAAGAGCAATGGTTCCGAAACAAATTTCAGATACTAATTGAAATTGATTATTTCATCCAAAGCACTTGTCATGTTGGGGAAAGGGACAGGGAAGGTTAGTATATTTTTGTGTTTTTTATTCTTGTCCCTAGAGACGGAGGAAACGATACCGTGGCATGAGATCAATATTTGAAAACAGTTAATTAAGTTAAAGGATTCTCCTTATTTAGACTATAATATTTAAAAAAAAAGACACGGTCGTCTTTTATATAGTTTTTTTTTTCTAGCACCTTTATTTCGTGATAATCCTCAGTTCTATTTATTTTATTAATTCTAAATTTTCCGTTCTCTTTTTGTATACTAAATAGATTTTCATTCTCTGGTAAATTATCAAACAGTTCGTGGTAACGAACTGTAGTAAGGAGCGATCCGGCTCAATCGTAACCAAAACTCTAAAAAATTGAATTTTGATATTAATAGCTACATCAAAAGAATCGCATTTTAATGCTGATTTTAAATATATAAGTTTCATCAAGTTTGGTCTCACCCATCAAAAGTTACGAGCCTGAGAAAAATTGCCTTATTTAAGATAATAGGGAGAAACACCCCCTAAAAGTCGTAGGATCTTAACGAAAATGACACCATCAGATTCAGCGTATCAGAGAACCCTACTGTAGAAGTTTCAAGCTCCTATCTACAAAAATGTGGAATTTTGTATTTTTTGCCAGAAGACAAATCACGGGTGTGTGTTTATTTGTTTGTTTGTTTTTGTTTGTTTTTTTTTTGCTTTTTTTTGTTTTTTTTTGTTTTTTCCCAGTGGTCATCGTATCAACCAAGTGGTTCTAGAATGTCGCAAGAGGGCTCATTCTAACGGAAATGAAAAGTTCTAGTGCCCTTTTTAAGTGACCAAAAAAATTGGAAGGCATCTAGGCCCCCGTCCCACGCTCATTTTTTCCCAAAGTCAACAGATCAAAATTTTGATATAGCCATTTTTTCAGCATAGTCAAAACCATAATAACTATGTCTTTGGGGATGACTTACTCCCCCACGGACCGGGGTAAATGAAACAGAAACTTACAATAGTGGAAATATAATATACACAATTCAGCCAGATCTTGTCTTTTTTTCAGGATAGTTAAAATACCAGATAGGAAAAGTATTGAATGGTCGCAAAAACTAGTGTATAGCAATGCAAGCGCTTTTCGATAATAATGACCGCGAATAGCTACTATATTACCATAACCCGCTTTAAGTTTTCTTTAATATGCCGTACAATATTGATCCTAAAAGCTAGTAGATTCCAATAAATATGAATGCCTGACCACCGCAAATCAGAGACACAATGGATGGAGAAGTTAGAACGCGGATTTCAAATGGGCATAGACTTTTCATTAAAGACTAGGTACTCACACTTATCAATATCAAACAGTTCGTGCTAGCGAACTGTAGTAAGGAGCGACCCGGCTCAATAGTAAACGAAAATCTAAAAAACGGAATGTTGATGCTAAAATATACCTCAAAAGAATCAGATTTTCATGCTGATTTTAAATATATAAGTTTCATCAACTTTAGTCTTTGTCATCAAAAGTTACGAGCCTGAAAAATTTGCCTTATTTTAGAAAATAGGGGAAAACACCCCCTAAAAGTCACAGAATCCTAAATCACACCATCGCATTGGGCGTATCAGAGAACCCTATAGCAAAATTTTCAAGCTCTTATCTACAAAAATGTGGAATTTCGTATTTTTTGCCGGAAGACGAATCACGGGTGCGTGTTTATTTTTTTTTTTCCTTTTTTTTTCCCCAGGGGTCAACGTATCGACCAAGTGGTCCTAGAATGTCGCAAGAGGGCTCATTCTAACGAAAATGAAAACTTCTAGTTTCTTTTTAAGTGACCAAAAAATTGGAGGGCACCTAGGCCCCCTCCCACGCTCATTTTTTCTTCAAAGTCAACAGATCAAAATTTTGAGATAGCCATTTGTTCCGCATAGCCAAAAACCATAATAACTATGTCTTTGGGAATGACTTACTCTCTCAAAGTCTCTGGGGGACGGGCTGCAAGTTACATACTTCGACCGGTGTTTACATATAATAATGAATATTGGGAAGTGTACGGTCGTTTTCAGGGGATTTTTTTTTGGTTTTGGGGGTGGGTTTGAGGGGAGGATGCTTTGTGGGAGGATCTTTCCTTGGAGAAATATGTCATGGGGGAACAGAAATTCAATGAAAAGGGCGCAGGATTTTCTAAAATTACTATAAAAAAAAAATGAAAAAATAAACATGGAAAAGTTTTTTCAATTGAAAGTAAAGAGTAGCATTGAAACTTAAAACGAACAGAGATTATTACGCATATGATGGGTTCTAAAAATGCTTTAGCATATAGAGTGAGGTATTTAGGAGGAGATACATACCTCGCTCTTCATGCTATAGTATTTTTAGTAATTTCAACTATTTATTCTACGGCCTTTCTGATTCAGGGGTTATTCTTAAAGAATTGGGACAAAACTTACGATTTAGTGTAAAGAACGAGGTATTAACGAGGGTACAAACCCCCTCATATACATAATAAAAATTAAAGAATATAAAAGTTTGTTGCGCAAGTTAATTCTTAAGTTACGTATATTTTTTACTAATGAAAAAATTCGATAAAAATTAAAATTTATAGTTACCTTTTTATATAACCGAAAAATTGCACGGCAACTAGGCCTCCTTCCCCATCCCTTATTTCTCAAAATCGTCTCATCAAAACTAAGAGAAAGCCGTTTAGCCAAAAAAGGAATTAATATGCAAATTTCATTTTAATAATTGATGTGTGGAGAGCCGAAATCAAACATGGAGCGACATTAAAACTTAAAACGAACAGAAATTACTCCGTATATGAAATGGGTTGTCCCCTCCGCAATCCCTCGCTCTTTACGCTAAAGTTTGACTCTTTGCCACAATTCTGCTTTTTAAAACAATTAAAAGCTTTAGCGTAAAGAGCGAGGGATTGTGGACGGGACAACCCATTTCACATACGGAGTAATTTCTTTTCGTTTTAAGTTTTAATGTCGCTCCTTACTTTCAGTTAAAAAAACTAGTTTTTTTATGTAATCCTCTAAAAGTCCTAATCTACGAATTATATCATTTTTGGAGTATCGCAGATGAAGGAGTGAACAGGAAACAATGGTAAATATTCTTCTTGAATCAAATACAAATATCCTCGGTGTATGTGGAGCTTTCGTGGATAAACATTTTCCAAGTGAAGTTAATTTTGATAGGCACCAAGCTTGTTTTCATGTAAAAATAACACAATAAATACGGTATTGGTTAAATAAATATTTCATGGTAAAAAAAATTGTATTAAAGCATAATTAAGACGATTTCCTATCCCTAAATACTGTAATGGTTTTTAAAAGCTATGTTATTGAGTGTTTTATACTAAGTTGTGATTAATTGGTAATTGTGGTTCTTTATTTTCCTCTGTCATCTAGTATGGTAGATTTCATAAAAAAAATTATACAGGTTAAATGAACTGTCTATTCCTCAAATGCCGCTTATGATCCTTGGTGACGTCTGTCTTAATCAATTGAAAGTATCAGATCTGTAGAGGAAGGAGCTGACAAGCATGTCTTGGATATTTAAGGTATAATTTATAATCAAACAGTTCGTGGTAACGAACTGTAGTAAGGAGCGACCCGGCTCAATAGTAAACGAAACCCTAAAAAACGGAATTTTGATGCTACAAAATACATCAAAAGAATCAAATTTTTATGCTGATTCTAAATTTATAAGTCATCAAATTTAGACTTTGTCATCAGAAGTTACGAGCCTGAGAAAATTTGCCTTATTTTGGAAAATAGGGGGAAACACCCCCTAAAAGTCATAGAATCTTGATGAAAATCACACCATCGCATTTGGCATATCAGAGAACCCTATAGCAAAAATTAAAATCAAGCTCCTATCTACAAAAATGTGGAATTTCATATTTTTTGTCAGAAGACAAATCACAAGTGCGTGTTTATTTGTTTGTTTGTTTTTTTTTTTTTTTTCCCAGTTGTCATCGTATGGACCAAGTGGTCCTAGAATGTTGCAAGAGAGCTCATTCTAACGGAAATGAAAAGTTCTAGCGCCCTTTTTAACTGACCAAAAAAATCGGAGGGCACCTAGGCCCCCTCCCACGCTCATTTTTTCCCAAAGTCAACGGATCAAAATTTTGAGATAGCTATTTTGTTCCACGTGGTCGAAAACCATGATAACTATGTCTTTGGGAATGACTTACTCCCCCACAGTCCTCGGGAGAGGGGCTGCAAGTTACAAACTTTGACCAGTGTTTACATATAGTAATGGTTGTTGGGGAGTGTACAGACGTTTCAGGGGGATTTTTTTTGGTTTGGGGGGTGGGGTTGAGGGGAGAAGACCATGTGGGAGGATCTTTTCTTGGAGGAATATGTCATGGGGGAAGAAAAATTCAATGAAAAGGGCGCAGGATTTTCCTGCGCCAGGATTTTCCTTAGCATTACTATAAAAAAACAATGAAAAAATAAACATGAAAAGTTTTTTCAATTGAAAGTAAGGAGTAGCATTGTAGCATTGAAACTTAAACCGAACAGAGATTGTTACGCATATGAGTGGTTCTAAAAATACTTTAGCATAAAGAGCGAGGTATTTAGGAGGAGATAAATACCTCGCTCTTTATGCTTAAGTATTTTTAGTAATTTCAACTATTTATTCTTGTTAAAGAATTGGGACAAAACTTACGATTTAGTCTAAAGAGCGAGGTATTAATGAAGGTACAAACCCCCTCCTATACGTAATAAAAATATAAGAATATAAAAGTTTGTTACGTAAGTTAATTCTTAAGTTACGTATATTTTTAACTAATATATTTTTAATTAATATATTTTAAAACGTTCGTTAAAAATTAAAAGTTCTATCTGCCTTTTTAAGTAACCGAATAATTGGAGGGCAACTAGGCCTCCTTCCCCACCCCTTATTTCTCAAAATCGTCTGATCAAAACTAAGAGAAAGCCATTTAGCCAAAAAAAGAATTAATATACAAATTTCATTTTAATAATTTATGTGCGGAGAACCAAAATCAAACATACATTAATTCAAAAACATTCAAAAATTAAATAAGAAAACTAGTTTTTTTAACTGAAAGTAAGGAGCGACATTAAAACTTAAAACGAACAGAAATTACTCCGTATATGAAATGGGTTGTCCCCTCCGCAATCCCTCGCTCTTTACGCTAAAGTTTGACTCTTTTCCACAAATCTGCTTTTTAAAACAATTAAAAGCTTTAGCGTAAAGAGCGAGGGATTGCGGAGGGGACAACCCCTTTCATATACGGAGTAATTTCTGTTGGTTCTAAGTTTTAATGTCGCTCATTACTTTCAGTTAAAAAAAAAACTAGTTTTTTTTTTATATTTAATATGCTATAAAACCAATGATTCTCATTCCAACTCGAGTATTTGATACTTCTTGTTTATTTATTAATTTCAAAAACTTTTTCCAAGAGACAAGTTTTTCCAAGAAAAGTAAAGAGCTCTATTAAGCCAAGAATGAGCAAAATTAAGTAAAATAATCTTCCAAGAATTTATAATGCATGCAGCTGGATTACGTGATTTATAAAACCCAATAAAACCCAACTATAAAACTCAACTCGAGTATTTGATACTTCTTGTTTATTTATTAATTTCAAAAACTTTTTCCAGGAGACAAGTTTTTCCAAGAAAAGTAAAGAGCTCTATTAAGCCAAGAATGAGCAAAATTAAGTCAAATAATCTTCCAAGAATTTATAATGCATGCAGTTGGATTACGTGATTTTTATACGTTGATTATTTATGCATAAGTATTACAGTGAAAGCCTTCCTGATTGTTTTACAGGAATATTTTGTGAGAGGTCTGATGTTCACCACCACGTTACTCGGAGACGAGGTAATACTGAGGTTCCTCGATTAGTTTCAAGTAGGGCTTCTTTTTCACTTATTTACAGACCTTCAAAATTTTGGAATAAATTGAGTATAGATATCAAGGAAATAGGTAGCTTTGGCCAGTTTAAGTCTGATTTACGTGTGGAGTTGCTCGGGAGGTATACTTTTGAAACAGATTAACTAAAATAAATTTTCCATAGGTTATTCATTTGTAATATTTATGTATTTTTTGTAAGTAATATTTTGTTTTCCTGGGGTCACGCAAGGTAATGTATTGCTTATGTTTCTTTTTTATTGTTGTTGATTTCGGTATATGGTCTCATTCTCCATATTTTCTCATTTTTCATATTCTCTCTTTATTTTCCTTGAATTTAGCACAGCCTTGCAAGCTTCGCTTATGTTGTTCTATTGATTAAGAAATGTTTATTTCTAATAAAATTGTTCTACTACTACTACTACTAAATAAAACTATTTCGAACAACTAACAATAAATAAATGAAACTCAAAACGAACAGAAATTACAATACATAGCCGAGTCAAACCTAAACCAGTAAAAATTAACATGAGTAAGTCTGAAAACCCCCATGCCTTCTCAAGACCAGAACACAATATGCGCTTTACTGAAAACAAACAAACAAATTTGATAATTTCTTATTTATGAAAATAAGAAAGGCGAAAACATGCCAAACGTATTGTGTTTTCAGTAAAGCGCAAATTGTGTTTTGGTCTTGAGAAGGCATTGGGGTTATCAAAGACATAATTTCCAGAACCTTCAACTTCCCAGAAAAAAATCGCTATCACAAAATATTAATTAGATATGTTTTGGGCATTGATGGGCATGGGGAGATTTTTGCCCTCCTATCAATTCTGATTAATAAAGAGGGCACTAGTACTTTTGATTTTCAATTTAATGGGCCTTTTTCAAAGTTTGTACGAAAGCAATTGGCCATCAAGAAATTTCTTACAGATACATTTTAAATAAATATGATATGTGTGTAGGGGTGGGTGGGTTAAAACCCTACGGTCACTCTGAATCTTACAAAAGACACTAGAACTTCTGATTACCAATCCAGTGTGCCCCCTCCAAGTTTATACGATCACCCTTTCTATATTTATATATATATATATATATATATATATATATATATATATATATATATATATATATATATATATATATATATATATATATATATATATATAATATATATATATATATATAAATGGCTACTTAAACATTTTTAGATGGGATTGGGGAAATGATGGGCGTGAGAGGGCCTTTTTTTGCCCTACAATTACTTTGACTATACAAATGGCACTGGTCCTTTCAATCTCCAATCAAGTGAGCTGTTTTTGAAGTTCCTACGACAACAAGTGGCCATCTCAAAATTTGTATCAGATGCATTTCGGAAAATTTCGTGGTTTGGGGGAGAGGTAACCACTCTCTGATCATTCTGAATCTTAAAAAGGGGACAAGAAGTTCTGATTTCCAATCCAAGGAGCCCCCTCCGAAGTTTGTACAATCATTCTTTCTATTTATACCTTATATGCCCCCATGGGATAGCTTACAACCCTTGCCCTGAGGTCTGTGGGGGGGGGGGGAGTTCTCTTCCTCAAAAACATAATATCCACACTTTTCAATTACTTTGAAGAAAATAGCTATCTAAAGATTTTGATTGGATGTGTCTGGGAAAATTTTGGGCTTGGGAGGGGGGCTATTTGCCCTCCAATCCTTCCCTACTATTAAATGGCAGTGTTTCCAATTGAATGAGCTGTTTTCAAAGTTTTTACGTCAACAAATGGCCATCTCAAAATTTCTATCAGATGCATTTCGAGAAAGTACGAAGTGTGGAGGGGGGGATATCCAGCGTCCATTCACTCTGAGTCTTAAAAATGTAATGGAAGTTCTGATTACCAGCCCAATAAGCCCCCTCCAAAGTTTATCCGATCACCTTTTATATATGTACCCTTATATGCTACCAGGGCATAGCTTAAAACCCTCGCCCTTAGGACGTCGGGGGGATGTCATCCTCAAAGGCATAATTTCCAAACCCTCCAATTTCGTTGAACAAAATGGCTATTTCAAAATTTTGATTAGGCAGTTTTGGGGAAATGGTAGGCGTTGTAGGGGGGTTTGGAGTCCTAAAATCAATTTTGACTATTGAAAAGGGCACTGGCTCTTTTCCAATCGAATGAACTGTTTTCGAAGTTTTTACAACAACAAATGGCTATCTTAAAATTATGACTAAATGCATTTCACAAAAATACAGGATGTGGGGGAGGGGGTATCCCTCTTCCGATCACTTCGAATCTTAAAATGGCACAAGAAGTTATGATTACCAATTTATTGAGCTCCCTCCGAAGTTCGTGCGATCATCCTTTCTATATATACCTTATATGCCCTCATGGCATAACTTACAACCCTTGCCCTGATGGCTTTGGGGGATTGTCATCCTCAAAAAAATATTTTCACACTCTGGTCACTCTGAATCTTAAAAAGGACACTAGAACTTCTGATCAATATTACAATGAGCCCCTTCGAAGTTTAAACGATCACCCTTTCTGTATTTACCTTGTATGCCCCCATGACATAACTTACAACCCTTGCTCTGAGGGTTACTTATTGACATATTGACATTTCCACTTACTGACATTTTACTTATTGACAATTCCTTTGTACCCCACTCATGTCAGGCCACATTTTTGGATATGGAAGAATCTTCAAACTACAGAAACAATAATGTCCGACTTAAAAGTTGAAATGGTAGCTAACTAGGGGTTGCTTCCTATTCTGTAAAACAAAAGAAATTATTCACCAACAAAAGCAATAAGGTTCAAATCAAATCTTAGGTAATGCATTTGTTAAAGAGAAGGATACGAATAATGCTGTAGATACGTTTTATAAGGTATTAAACGAAGATTTAATTGCTTTTGTCCTTACAGACATTTACACCAGAAAACACTGTAAAGCTAATACGTGCATGCTGCTTCTAATACTACTACCATTTCTACTTTTACTACTACCACTACTACTCCTACTACCATTACTACTACTACTGCTATTGCTACCACTACCACGAATACCACCAATCACACTACTTTTTCTATTACAACTGCTTGTAAGGGTATTGGTATTAAGATAAAAATGCATATCAACGCCTAATTGAATGAAGGAAATGTTCAAGTGACCAAAAGTCAATATATTAATACTGCTGCTGCAACTAATACTAGTACTGTTGCTGCTGCTATTACTAGTTTTGCAACTACTACTACTACTGTGACTACCTTAAATAACTATGCCAAAGGGTGTGAAGGTGAAATCTGTAGGGATTATTGAGGGGGAATTGAACTGAATCACAACACACCATCATTACTTAGGCTGTTAATAGAGTTTATCAGCAATATCTTACGAACGCTTTGTTGCGTGAAATTAAATCTAAAAGGGCTTGTTGTTGGGGATGTTGAATAAACCAAAGAACAATATTTGCATCCTAGCTGCTTTTACTCATGCTCCTACTGCTGCTGCTACTACTACTATTGCTACTCCTGCTATTCCTGCGATGACTGCTACTGCCACTAAAGCTAAGGCTACTACTATTAATCTACTGCTGCTACTGCTACTACTGCTACTAATGCCACTACTATTATTAGTGGGACTGCTAGTACTGGTTTAAAGCTAAAGATATTAAGGTGAACACATTGGGAAACATTGAAGCTATACTGGACTAAATCAAATCACACTATGGGCATACAAGTATAACAGCAATATCTTAGGTACAGCTTACATTATTAAGCTCGACCTACTAGTGTGTGTTGTGACGGATTTGGACCAACCAGAAGGATTATTTATACATAATTAATACAACTATTTCGACTTATGTAACTAATGACACTAAGGCTTTTAAGGTGAAACTCTTAGGAGACGTTTAGGGAGAGTTTCAATTCAAGAATGCACTGCATGATGTAGGTTTTTAAATGGGCATACAAGCGATATTTTAGGTAGCAGAACACAATATCATAAGTGAGCATTTGAGTGAATATAGTGGGGAAAATTGAACTCTTTCAAAAGACACTATTTGCATGCAGATTGCCGAAAGGGTTTATCTCAGTAACAGATTAGGGTATTAAGTTGGACCTTTCAGAGAATGCTAAATGGGGAAGATAAACTGACTAAAAGGCAATATTTACACGCTTCTACTACTACTACTTCTACTCTTACTACTACTACTTTTACTACCACTGCTATTACTACTTCTACTACACAAGCACTACTAATATTGCTTTCGCTACTATCGCTATAAATAATGCTTTGTAGTGATTACTACCAAGGCTGAGGAATTTGAAGCGCGGATTTTGAGCAGACGTTGAGGGGAATCTTAAACTAAATTAGAACACACTACGTGCATGCAGATTATTAAAAGGATGTATCTCAGAAATGGATTAGGGAATTAAGTTGGAACTTTCAGGGAATTCTTAAAGGGGCAGATCAATTGACCAAAAGCAATATGTACATTGACTTGCTAATAATACTGTCACTACTGCTGCAATTACTCCTAATATTACTTCTATTGCAACTAATACTAAAGCTAAGAGTAATAGTTAAACTCAAGTTCCTGTTCAAGTTCTTTTAATTTTCAATATCTATCTCTTATAGATAATATAGTGGTTAAAGTTTAAATAAATCAAAACACGCTACGTGCATGCAGATTATCAAAAGGATGTACCCTCAGGAATGGATTAGAGAATATAGTTGGAACTTTCAGGGAATGCTTAAAGCGAAAGATTAATTTACCAGGAGCAATATGTACGTGGCTACTACTTTTATTGCAACTAATACTAACGCTAAGAGTAGTATTTGAAGTTCAATTTTTTTAATTTTCAAACTAATTTTACTCACCATAATGCTATAATACATTAAAATAAAAAAAAGATTTAAAGAAGGTGCCTACAAAGTGAGTTATGCTGAAAACTGACACCCTTAGAAGAAAAAATAAATAATATTATAAAAACAATGAAAATATAAACAATAAAAATGCACGTCATAATACACATAATACACAAAACCCACACAATAATAAATAATTAAAATACACATCATAAAAAAGAAAATAAGACACCATATTCAACTCACAGCCCACATTCTAAATCAAGGGAAGTGATGAGGGGGAAGGTCAACCAAATCAAAAAGCACTATTGATATGAAGGTTATCAAAGGGCATATCAGCAATATAATGGCAATGGATAATTGTATTAAGTTGAGACTCCCAGGGCTTGATAAGGGAGATTTGGAACTAACCAAAAAGAAACATGTTAATACTACTGCTTCTACTAGTTCTATAGTGATATTACTGCTAATACCAATGCCAGTCCTAAAAAATGTACTACTAGTAACACAACTACTAATACTGTGACTATTATTACAACTTTGGCTAAGTGCATGAAATTTACAATCAAATCACAACATGACGTCTGTATGCAGATTGTCCAAGTGGTTTATCAGCAACATCTTAGAAGCTACCTGGTTTGTGAAGCTGAAATTTACAGGGTTTGTTGTGGAGGATGTCTAACTAAATCGAACGACACTATTTGCGTTACAAAACAACTACTTCTGCTACTAATGCTACTAGCAGCAACTACTGCTGTTACTGCTACCACTATTATTACTACTTAGTTCATTATTGTATAAGCCCCATAGGATTTCTTGGACCCCCACTTACGAATTATGAAACCCTCTTTGTTCCATCTCATCATCTTAGACTCGGGATGAATCTCTTGCAGCCCCCTTAAGGTCCACCTGTACTACTTTAGGAATTAGTGGTCTGAACAATGATCGTTAAACAATTAAAAGTTACGACACTCTATCGCAGACAAAATGAACTATCCCTCCAAAGTATTTGGCAGCAATTACAAATTTAATGTCAGTTATTACTAAGCTTTTAATCAATTGGTTGTATCAAGTTAGTATCAGTTATAGTCACAATTATTGATTAAATCTAAACTACCCATGATATGCGCATCAACTATGTATGGCATTACTACTTTCTAAACTGAAACATTTTTCAACTTTAAAGCATAAAAACGTTTAGTGACCAATCAAAGTCTAAGTTAAAAAAAAGTCTAACGAACACGAACAAAACTTAAAATACATGATCATATTGAACACATATACTATCAAGACTGATACAAAAATCTTAAAACATGTATAATTTAAATTAAATATTCAGTTCAAACTTAAAACGAACAGGAAATTACTATAAACATAATTTGAATACTGCTTCCTTCTTCCTCTCCTAACGGTAAAAGTTCTAAAGCTTATTTTTCTTTTGCTTTTTATTAAATACTAAATGTATTTTTAACGCTGTGTTTATTTTTGTAAAACCAGGACGACCAATAACCAAAAAATTTTTAAAATGGTATGGATAACTGGAATGATCAAATGAGAATAAACAAACTGAATATTTAATATGTAATAATATTATTTCCTGGGAATTTCAGCATTTCAAGATTTACTTCACTGTATTTTTTTTTGTATTTTCCAATTTTATAAAATGGCATATTTACAGTATATTTGTTTTTAGTAAAGTACCAACGGTACATTAGGCTTCAGAGTTTTTACAGTTAGGGCATTGGGAAAGGAACAGTAGCCAAACTCCTGTTTGTATTAATTTTTGATTGATATACGTTTGACTTGAAAAGTCAATTAAAACTTAATTTATTTCAAGATAAATTTAGTTGTTGCTCAGTTAGAATTTAATTATTCATCTATTGCAGTTTCAATTATCTTTACCTATCAAATGGTCATTTAGTTTAATTCCTGTTCGTTTTGAGGTTCATTTTTTCTTTGATAGTAATTTCTGTTCATTCCGAGTTTGAATTATGACGGGATTTTATTTCTACTAGTACTAAATTTATTATAGCTCTCATCTTTTCTTTGAAAAATTTCTATTTCAGAAGTGTTTTTTTCCGCTAATTTATTCTCATTTTTGATAAACAAAGATTTTCTAGAGGTTAATGCAATGAATGTGGTTAATATAATTTCAAGTCTTAGGCTTAAAAATTGAAATAAGTGATTCTAATTCATTACTTCTAATTAGCACATTTTGATTTACTTCAAATATTCTCCTTAATATCCTGTGAAATATTGAACAAAATACAATTAATTATTCCTGACTTATTACAGACAAGCTCTTAAGCCTTCGTCACAAGCAGTATAGGCTTTAGTTACATGTTATCACTTTTCTAGTTGTAAGTTGTTTTAGTCATAATTGCAAGTAGTCGCAGTTGCAAGTAATTTCAGTAGTATCTGCATTTGTATTAACGGTCACAGACAGCTTCAGTGTTAGAGTCGTTAACTTTGGCAGTTGGAAGTAGACGATGTCGAAAGTATTTATAGTCCTTTTTAGTTGCAATTTCAAGTAGTAATATTTGCAAGAAGTCATAGCCTCGAGTAGTTTTTCGAAGTGGCAAGCAGTCTGAGTTTTAGTCACTGAGTACGGAATACGGAACTATAATAGTCGTCCTGAAAGTTCAATTTAATAGACTTTAGTCACTCCTAGGATACAGTGGGTTCAATCTTTGGCTACCCTGAATACACACACGGCCTTTTGATTTAATTCAGCGTCCTCTCAAAATTCCCTGGATTTTCACCTTAATGCACTTAAACTGCCTTTCGCATCTAGGGTCATACATTTTTTCCATTTCCAAATGATAAATCCTATATGTTAACAATGGGGACATCACATAACCGTCAACTCTTTGCCCAGAAACTGTGGGGGCAGAAAATGTCAAAAGGCATAGTCATTACAGCTCTAAGCTATTTCATTACTTTATCCAGTGTTGAAGAGGGTATGTACAAAGACAAGAGAGCCTTTTTCCTGCAAGCACAATTTATCTTCTCCTGAAGTTTTCAACTGAGGTCACTTAGCCGTTACTGAGATATTAATCGTTTTTGAAAAAGGGCAATTCTAAAAAGCTAACTGTCTTAGAAAAACCCTAATAAAACCACTAAGTAAGAAATGTGACAAGAGGGATTTTGGTACTATAGAAGCGTTAGCCTGATATCTATTAGTTGAAAAATACTTAGTCTAATGATTCTTTTAAGAATTAGAGATGTTGTAGACAAAGTTTTAGGTGAAGAGCAAAGCTGTTTCAGGAAGGGCGGAGGATGAGTGGACCGAATTTTCACACTTAGATTAATAATTGAGAAGTACCTGAGTCATCAAACACCTTTAGTCCTCAATTTTATAGGTTATTAAATAAAAAAAAAACAAATTGTTTAACTGCATGTAAGGAGCGACATTAATACTTAAAACGAACAGAAATTATTCCAAATATGAAAGGGGTTATCCCCTCTTCAACGCCTCGCTCTTTACGCTAAAGTGTGACTCTTTCTCACAGCTCTAAATTTTTGATACAACAAAAACGTTAGCGTAAAGAGCGAGGCGTTGAGGAGGGGACAACCCATTTCATGCACGGAATAATTTCTGTTCGTTATAATTTTAATGTTGCTCCTTACTCATAGTTTAAAAAAACTTGTTTTTTTATTTAGTTTCTGAACGTTTTTGAATTAATGCATGTTTTGATTTTGGCTCACCGTACATGAATAATTAAAACGAAATTTAAATATTAATTTTTTTTGGCTAAATGACTTTCTCATAGTTTTGATCGGATGATTTCATTGAAAAAAGGGGAGGAAGCCAAGTTATTTATTAATTTTCGGTTATTTAAAAAGGCAACTAGAATTTTTATTTTTCTTTATGAACGTTTTTATTAGTAATAAATATACTTAACTTACGAATTAACTTACGTAACGAACTTTTATATTTGTATATTTTTATTAAGTATATGAGGGGTTCACCCCGACGTCAATACTTTGATCTTTACACTAAAGCTTAGATTTTGTCCCAATTCTTTAAGAATGACCCCTGAATCACAAAGACCGTACAATAAATAGCTGAAATTACTAAAAATACTTTAGCGCAAAGAGCGAGGTATTGTGGAGCAGACAAGCCCCTTTATATACGTAATAATTTATGTTCGTTTTATGTTTTAATGCTGCTCCTTACTTCCACCTGATTAAACTTTTTTTTCATTTGTTTTCTCATTTTTTTTTAATGCTAGAAAATCCTAGGGCCCCTTCATGGAAATTCTCTTCCCTCATGATAAATTCCTCCATGGAAAGATCCTCCTACTTTCTAGGGCTATAAAGAGAGAAAGGTTGTCAAAATGTTAAAGATTGTCTGTTTTAGCCAACTCTCCTAGACTAAACCAAAAGTAAGTCGTCCTCGGCTTGGGTAGGAGGATGCCATAAGGAAAAATGTAAGAGAATTATTATTTTCCTTACAATGCGGTCATAAATGGTTCCTGACGCAGACACAGCAGTAGCTGTGTCTTTTATTTTAGTTTTTATAATTTTAATTTTATAATTTTTTAATTTTAGATTTTAGAAAACATTTAGAAGTTTATTATTCAATACAATACAATGCAAAATACAATTCAAAATGGAATTACAATACACGTATTCCCCCTCGAAAGGCTCTATGGCCAGGGATACAAGGGGGATACAAAAAAAAATACAAGCAACAACTACAATATAAGCAATATATATACCGGGGATACAATATAAGCAAAAACTAAAAAAAAGAGAACAATAGAACATACCTGAACATAGAGAACATACCTGAGACCTGGGAGTCAAAGCGCAGCGAAGACAACCATACACCATGAATAGAACTCAGGGGACGTCATCTCCTTAGAGGAAAAAAAGTTATTCTATTTGATTCTTTATTAAATGATCCTTAAAAATCCTTTTAAAAGTCCCAAACGAGTGGCATCTCTGTACTGTAGAAAGTAATGAATTCTAGACCTGTTGACAAGCAATGTGGGGATCGAAATCTGATCGAATAGTATGGGTAGGTGGAATGTGGATATTATTTGAAGAACGAAGGCTATATGGAGCGGAATCAAATATATATATATAGGAGTTTTCCGAAGAGATTTTGGAAGATTGCCGTGAAGCTGATGAAAGACAAATGAAGCACAAGAAAAAATGTAAATAGACCGTAGACTTAAGAGTAGTGTTGGTTAGGAACGGTTGATGTCCGCAACCAGACACCGTGCTTTATTATACATGACAGAAAGTTACTGCAGTGTAGATGGAAAAGTAGACATGCATACAGAGGGGCAATAAGAAACATATGATTGGACAAGAGAGAAAAAAGAAATTTCAAAGTAAATCCAGGAAATGTGTGTCTAAATTTTCGAATGATACCCAAACTCCGTGAGACCCTAGCCCTAGTCATGGTTATATGGTTTCTGAATGGAAGGTTCTCATCAAGCTGGATAACAAGAAACTGAACCACCCGATTCTCAGGTCTAGACAAGGAGCCTTGTGACACCTGAAGGTATGTAAGCTGTGGGAAAGCTATACCAATTTGAGAAAAAAATAAGAAAATGTGACTTACCAACATTCAAGACCAAGTAATTCACATTAAACCTTGAAATAACTCTTTCAAACAATGCCACAAACTTAGACTTGATATCACATTTCGTCTTCCCAAGGGTCCCAAGAGTGGTATCATCAGAAAAAGCAATAAGAAAGTCTTAATTAGAAGTAGGATCAGGACAGAGCATCAGGATGACACAGCTTGCAGCATGCCAGAGGTCTGGTATTTTTTACCGCCGAATTCATTACCGCCGAGATCATTAAAAAAATTCAGAAATAAAATGGGACCAAGAACAGATCCCTGAGGGACGCCATAATTTGATTCAGAAGGCCCTGGAAAAGCGAATCAATTGAAATAAGCCTATAAGAAAGATATGAATCAAAGCAAGAAAAAGCGTTTAATCTTATACCAATATGCGGTAGTTTCCAAAGAAGAATCCGATGAGTCAAAAAACCAAAAGCTTTACGAATATCCAAAAATAAAGCTGCCAGGATATGAACAGAATCTATTGCCGAATGGATTAAATTCGAAAAATCTGTGCAAGCATGCTCTGTTGAGTGACTTTCTCGGAATCCAAACTGGAAATCATGCAAAAAGTTTTTTGCATACAGAAAACTAAGAAGCCTGGATAGCATAGTCTTCTCAAAAATTTTGCTCAAAAGAGATAGGAGAGAAATTGGCCTATAATTATCAGGATCTTCCGAGAACCACCTTTATAAAGCACTAGAACCTTAGCTCACTTGAGACATTCAGAGAAAGTTCCTTTCTCGAATGACAGATTGACAAGCTTACTCAATGGTGACAGAATGGCACGGATATCCCTTATAGGAATTTTTTCTGGTCCTTAAGAGGATGATCCTTTAAGATCATTCACGATACGAGCTACCTCAAATTCAGAAACAGATTTCAAGACCATCGACTTTAAACATGAGGGTCCAAGATAGGCTCTGAAATCGCAATGAGAAGTTGCAGAGCTTGCAGTGTAAGCAGTTGTCTGCCCTATATTAAGTAAAATAAGAGGTAAGCTCTAGCTGAACATCTGCATCTCCTTGGACGGTTTTACCATCGAGTATCAGCAATGATGGAACTGAGGGCAGAGGAGGAGTAGGTCTAAGAAATGAATTAATTAAATACTATGTCTTGCTAACATCCTCCCCACACTCAAAATGTTTCCTATGATAATACTGAGACTCTGCATTCTGACAGACAGAATTAAATATACTCCTATAGGCTTTGAATCGGTTGTGATGAGCTACAGATGATGAAGCCTTCTAAAGCGTCCACAAATAATCTTTCCTATTCCAGCTTTTATGGAGATCTGAAGTTATACATGGATTCAGTGGTGCTATCCTTTTCGAAATTAAAGATCACCATCTAGTAGTGTCTAAGGTAAATTTAAAGCTGAAATTTCGGAAGGGTAAATCTCTCCCGGAAAGTTATGATGTTGGTAGACTTCAGGATGAAAATTTGAGAAAAAAATTCCAGGAACAGTTGAGTACTAAACTTGAGAGTTTAAAATTTGACAATGTGGAAGATGGATGGAATAATTTCAGAAAAACAATTTGTGAAGTTGCTGATGGTGTCCTAGGGAAGAGTGCTAAGACTGCAACTAGGAATATTAGTGGAAAAGCTTTAGGTTGAATAGAGAGTAGAAGGGGTTTGTATAAGAATTATCTGAGTGATACGTCGTATGAAAACAAAAGGAATGTAAAGAAAGTGGAGAAAGCATTAAAATATGAACTAAGGAGATGTGAAGTGGAGGCGATGGATAAAATTGCTGAGGATCTGGAAGATGCGACTAGACGGCATAATAGTAAAATATTATACTGGCATGTTAAAAAATTGAAAGGGAGTAGCCAATCCGGACTAGTCCCAGTTAAAGATAGAAATGGGGCCACAATTAGTTATAAGGAAAAAGTTAAAGAAAGATGAGTGGAACATTTTGAGAATGTACTAAACCGAGATACAGTTGCAGGAAAAGATATAGATGAAAATGAAAAAGTTTGTAATACCTTGGATGTGAAGGAAGATTTGTTTAGTGAGGAAGAATTAGCGACAGTACTAAAAGGATTAAAAAATAATATGCCCCAGGTGCTGATAGTATGATTAATGAGTTTCTTAAATATGGTGGCACTGAGGTTAGGAATAAGCTACTGAAGATTATGAACATGATTTTAGGAAAACCTTAATTAAACTACTGTATAAGAAAGGTGACAAGAGTGAGTGTCGTAATTATCAAGGCATTAGTCTGGTCTGTGTAGGTAGCAAATTACTGAGTAATATGATACTTTTTAAACTTAGACATGCTGTAGACAAAGTTTTAAGGGAAGAACAATGCGGTTTTAGAAAAGGTAGAAGATGTGTCAACCATGTTTTCACTCTTAGGATAATAATTGAGAAGTCCCTTCGTTGTCAAACACCTTTGGTCCTCAGTTTTATCGATTATGAGCAAGCTTTCGATTCTGTTGATAGAAGAGCGTTAACAAAGGTCTTATCGTTATATGGTATACCAGAAAAATACATTAAAGTGATTTGCGCTATGTACGAGAATAATACTGCTGCGGTTAAGGTAGGAAGTGAGGTTAGCAAGTGGTTTTGTATTAAATCAGGAGTTAAGCAGGGTTGTGTTCTATCCCCCTTTATATGGATCATTTTGATGGACTTCGTCTTAAGGAGCACAGGAAAGGTAATTGGAGACCATATAATCAAATGGGGAGGAAGAACGCTCCTGGACTTAGATTATGCTGATGATTTAAGCATATTAGATGAAAGTGGGAGCAAAATAAATGAATTTTTAGAGGTTTTACGAGTTCAGGGTGCTAAAATAGTCTTGAAAATCAATGTTAAGAAGACTAAGTCACTAAGGCTAGGAATAAGTGAAGATGAACAGGTGACATTAGGTAACGAAAAGATTGATCAGGTTGGGAGCTTCATTTACCTTGGTAGTATTATTAGTAAAGATGGTAGGAGCAGTGAAAATGTTAAAGGTAGAATAGCTAAGGCTCAGGGTGTTTTTGACAGTTAAAAAAAGTTTGGAAGAATAGAAAGATAAGTCTACAAACCAAGATTAGAATATTGGAAGCTACAGTGATGACAGTGGTCAAATATGGCTCTGAATCATGGGCACTCCGAAAAGCAGATGAAAATTTACTAGATGTTTTCCAGAGAAATTGCCTACGGATTGTTCTGGGTACCCGGCTGACTGACCGTATCTCAAACAGCAGGCTGTACGAAAAGTGTGGTTCAATCCCGCTTTCTGGGGCTATAATGAAAGAAAGGTTGAGATGGCTAGGCCACGTTCTACGGATGAAGGATGACAGATTACCGAAGATTTTCCTTTTTGGCCAACCGTCTGGGGCTACACGGAAAGCAGGTCGTCCTTGTCTGGGTTGGGAAGATGTCATAACTAAAGATTTAAAGGAAATGGGAACTTCCTGGGAGGGTGTAAAGAGGGAGGCTTTAAATTGATTGGGATGGAGGAGGAGAATGCGTAGCTGTGTTGGCCTCAGTCGGCTTGGTGCTGCAGTGAGTTATTATTATTAGTAGTAGTAGTAGTAGTAGTATCCTTGTCGAAGTATGGGGTGCTGGACCCTGATTGCAAATTTCTAGGATTCGTTCTTTCACTAAAACATAAAACGAATCAAAAGAGCGGTTAAAATCTGATTCAGAAACTAAACTATCCCATGGTTTATCAGCCAGACAAGAATTAAGTAGATTTAGCTCAGTATCACCATAACGAAAAAATGGGAGATTAGATGGTGATGCTATACGCTGCGCTTGATCAGCGCTCTTATATTGGGAAATAGCGAAAAAATGATCAGAAATATCACTAACCAGCACCAAATTATCTAAGACATCTAGTGACGAAAAAATATTATCAATAAGAGACGCATGCGTGTCAGTAACCCTGGCTGGTATACAAACTGAAGGTAGAGTTCCTGAAGAGGGCATTATCAACAAAAAATCAATATCTGAAGCAGAATTTTGATCAAGCAGGTTGAGGTTAAAATCACCCATAAGGATTAGTTCTTAGGGATGTTTTAGGACCGAGTCCAAAACTTCTTCCAGAATTTTCATAAACGAAGGAATAAATCCACTGGAGGACCTATAAACTAAAACCATAGCTAAATAATTACGCATTGATTTAATATCAATAAAAAGGGATTCAAAAATTTCTTCCTCATTTCTGCTCAAATTCCTTCGGACATTATATACAAGACGATCAGCGATATAAAGGACAAGACCACCTGTCGCCATCTGCTTCCTATTCAGCCTCTCCATCCTATATTCTGGAATATCTAAAAGGATCAGCATATAAAAATAATCAGCACCGGTAATTTAATCGCGAAAGAACCATTTATATGCCAAGATAGGCTATTTATCAGAGGAGTCATTGGCTCAGATTTTGGCGTATGGTCACTAGCTCTGCATTTTGAGCACCGGGTAGTGTTTGTGCAGTTTCCTGCAAGGTGGCCAATCATATGGCAGCTAAAGCATCGACAAGGCAAAAACACAAACTCCTGGGTGGCAAGTCGCTCATAGCCGATTTTCAGTGATTCTTGAAGGAACTGATCCAAGTCTTTTCTTGATTTGAAACATACTTTGAAAATACTTGACGCACCATACTTAGCTGTTTTGATGCATTTTGGGATTAATTCTTTCAGTGACGAGTCGAATAGTTCGTCCGGTGCTTGTTTAACAACAGCAACAAAAGCAGGCTCTTTAAGTGTAACATTTAGAGTGGGGTCAGAACGCTTTGCCTTTTCAACAATTAGACAAGCGGTTTTTTTAGACGAAACGGCAAGTTTCCATCCATTCTTGCCTCGGCGTAGCTCAGTTACATCGCTGCCAGGGCTAGGACAAAGACTGTCTATAAATGCTTGGCACTCAGTTGGGCATTTGAGTTCTTTTGGAGTTTTTTTTTTTAGTATTACAGCGTACGAGGGCTTGGGCATTGAGTCATGACTTTTGGGGCAAGACCAGTAACTGGTCTGAGAGGCTACCTAAAGGGTGAGACAAGTTTGCCAGAACACTGTCCAATTTACGCGATAACTAATTGACCTTGGATACAACTGTAGCGTTTACATCCTCTCTTATAGTTGGGACTTCACATGGACTAAGAATAACAAATTCGGGATTTTTAGGTTTTGCTTGGCAGCAGCAACTAAAGTTTTAAACATGTTAAGAATATTATCTTCGTCTTTAGAGTGAGTCACCATTCAGGTTGTAACACTTAGTTCGGCATAGAGAACTTCCTTTGCTTGGATGATAGTACCGCGATCAAAATAAGCGACAGCTGCCTTTTGGACTAACTCTTGCCTAACTCCATGAATTAAAGATCGGCTTAAAAAGTTAAAAACAGGAGTCAAAATTAATTTGTCTTCCATTTCGCACTGATCAAATGCTTTCTCAAATTAACCTCCCTCACTACTTTACTTTTCCTTCCCTCTCTCCTTCCTCCTTTTCTTTCTTTCCCTTTTTCCCTCCTTTCCTTCTCTTTCCTCTATCCTTACATTCGATTTAAGTCCTCAGAATATCAAATATGTGAAATTAATAGATGTTGACACCTTGATAAACCGTCACACAAGTTTTAATTAAAACTGGTATTTAGCCAAATATTGCGAGATCTAGCAAGTGGGATTAAAATTCAAACCTCAGTCTATCCGGCATGTGAAAATGAAAAATAATCCGATTAGTTTAGATGTTAACACCTTGGAAGCTAGTTCAGTGAAATGTTTAAATGTCCTTCTCAAAATTTCTGACACCATAATATCAAAACCTGTTTTGAGATCCAAGATCAAACGTACCCCTTTTCTCAATAGCGAACCTTATATATAAACAATGGCCTAATTCCACATTTTACAACCTTTATCCTTGACTGTGTGGTTCATGGCATCCCTGGAAGTAGAATTATTAGATTTTTTAACAGTTTTAAACAAAATAGCTTTTCCATAATTTCAATTAGTGTTGAACGAAAATGGAATTTAAAAAGAGTGGTGGGGAGGGGTTGGATATCCTCTGATGACTCTTCAACATCCTCTCAACATACCCAGACAATTTTAAATTTACAAATCAAATGTTTCTTAGATGCTCCTGATACGCATTGACAACCAGCACACAAATTGTTTGTTTTGATTATTTTCAATATCTCTCTCGACTTTAACTTAAAGTTCAATTTCGATGCCCTAACTCTGGTTAAGGATCCATAAATTAAATTGCCCCCTTCTCCCTCAAATGTTAACAATGTGCAGCTTATTGCTCATGGACCTCCTAGGGAGTATGCCATCGCTTAGGCATAGTCATTTGACATTTAGACTATTTTCGAACTTTATGACTATTTTGAACTTTCAATTGCATGTTATTGCGGGGTAAGGCAGCTAAAAAGCACATGAAGGGTGACCTGTTTCCCTTTAACCACTTTTTAACCCTCCCCCCTTACATGACCTTAAAGTTTCAACTTAATACCCTCGGCCGTTCTTAAGATATTGCAGGTACGCATATTTGATAAATTGGATGCACGTACTGTCCTTCGCTTTAAATTAACGTACCCACATATCGTCTCCAACATTTCACCTTAATACCCCTAGCATTCCTATCCCTAATTCCTATCCCTAATTTCCTATTAGTAAATCCTACATATAAATAATGGGCAAAATGCATAATTTACACTCCTTTTACGGGGGCTTTAAGGGAGATTGCATTGTTGGAGGCAAAGTTATTAGGCCTTTAGACTATTTTGAACAAAACTACCTTTTCAAAATTTCAAACTTTGTTTAGGGAGAGGGGTATTTAAAAGTGCTATGGAGCTGTTTACCCTCCGATCACTCTTCAACATACCCTGAAAGTTTTAACATGATGCACTCATTCGTTCCTTTTATATTGCTCATAAGCCCTTTTGACAACTAGCATGTAGATAATTTGCTTTGTTGTGTTCGACATCATTCTCAACATTTACTTAAGGTTTTACCTTATTATCCTACCCTTTTTTCAAACATCCAGGGCCAAACCTGCCCCCTTTTTCGATAAAAGACCTTAAGTATTATCAATTAGAAACCTATACAGCTTACAGTTCTTACCCTGGGGATTTTGGGGAGTTATCTTCGGGACAATTGTGAGCAGAATGTCTATCTTAAAATTTTGATGGGATATCCTAGAGTGAAAGACAATAGGGAGGGTTCTTTTTCCCGTTAGATCTCTTTTGACTCTTGAAAAGGCCCTTGAACTCTGAAATCTGGGTCAAATGAGCCCCCTTAGAAGTTTATTTCACCATCCTTTCTATATGAAGTGGATCTTTGGGAAGAAATAATAAAAGACATTGAATCCTGTTGGATCTTTACTATATGCAATACTAGAGGGACGCCTCTGATATCATCAACAAAAAATTAAATAAAATCACTTCAAAATCTAAAGTTAAAGAGCAGAACTATGATTGCCCCCAATTCAATTTTCAGTATCCGCCTAAGCATTTCCTTTGAGTTCCAATTTATTTCCCTCAGCTGTTGCTGGGATTTTTCAGATATGCCCTTTGACAACCAGTATGTACGTAGTTAGTATTATTTTTTTCTAAGGCCCCTTCAACACTTCCTGAAAGTTTCAACTTAATGCTCTCAGCCGTTCCTTAGGTTTTCCTGATACGTTCTTTTAAAAACCAGTATGCAAATAGTATCTTTTGATTCTATTGAACATCTCTCTCAACATTCCCTGAAAGTAGTCACACGGGGTAATTTTTGCAGTCACAGGTAGTCCCAGTTAATTTCGTCACAGTGGAAATCACATGTAGTCAAAGTTACAACAAGTTACAGCTACAGCTGGAGTAGTATTAGTCATAGTGGTGGCACTAAGACTTTGAAGTTAATCCCAATATATTGCAGATACGGCTTATTTTCAGCCTAGACCCATAGAAGGTCTTTTGATTTAGTTTAGCATCTCCCTCAACATTACCTGAAATATCACTTTACCCTTACTTCGTTTGGACACACTCAGGATAAATAATCCACCTTTTCTATTTGATAATTTACAACCCTGGTGACTGCAGAGGGTTTGACATCCCGAGAGACATAGTTAGTAGGCCTACTCTTTTGTAAAAAATGTTATCACTTTTTTTCGGAATTTTTATTGGCATTGGAAAGATGGGAAAGTTAAAAAGGTCAAGAGTTATTTGATCTTTAGACTATTTTGAATAGTGGGTTTCCATGGAAGGGTGGAGAAAAAGCGCCTGGAAAAGGGGGTCGGTTGCCCTCCAGCCAGTTTTCAACATTCCCCTCAACGTGTCCTGAAAGTATCATTTTAATATCCTCAGCCCTTCTTAAGACGTTGAAGATAAGCCTTTTTGATAAACTGGATCAACATAGTGCTATAAAATTGCTGAATAAAAATTTGGTCATAACTTTTTCCAGAAAATAAAGGCTCTTAATATATAACTGAAAAATGAGCAGCAAAATTCTTATCAACACCATTATTATATAAAGTTTTCCTGGCAAAACTGCTATTTTACTTATTTTTTTCAATAAATAAATTCTATGCATCCTAATTGACTCCAAAGTAATCTACAGGAACCCTCAAAAATATTTATCCTATAAAGCTTTGAAATAAAAATATCAATTCTTACTCTTTTTAAGCCTATTAAATATATCTCTTCTATATAACTGCAGAAGTATTCTTAAAAACTATTATCCTAGAAGGTTTTTGCAGCAATACCGTTATTATTACTTTTAATTCATTATATCAAGGGCATATACTATGTCTTCAAACGAGCGATTTTTTTTTTTTTTTTTTTTTTTTTTTTTTTTTTTTTTTTTTTTTTTTTTTTTTTTTTTTTTTTAGCGGCTCGATATTTTTCGGGTAAATTGGCATCCTGGATTTTTCTGGCAGAAGAAAACATCAACAATCTTTATAGGTCAGAAGCTTGAGAAAATTTGTTAAGAGCCTTAATTTTTGAAAAAAGATTTATGTGAGTGACGTTATATTTATGAATACTTTTGAAAGCATACATGCGCCATATATGCCTCAGCAGTGGTTGTATCGTTTTCATTGTCTATGATGTGGGCAAAATTACAAAAGAAACATATCTTCGAAGAAAAATCATATTATTGACGTCAAATGTATGACTTCATTTCGGAAGAACAAATTAAGTCATTACCCCCTTTCCCCCAGGAGTAAACGCATCGTTTTTATAACTATAACGCATCAAAAACTCCATAAAGAAAATAGCTTGTTGTAAAATACAAAGTGTAACTAGTTTCTTTACAAATGGTGTTTTAAGTAGTTTTATAATGCCTAGAGGACAATTGAACAACCTAGATCATTAAATGTTCTTAAATATTAAAAAACAAGGTTTTTGACTGCAAAATAAGGAGCGACATTAAATCATAAAATGAACAGAAATTATTCCGTATATGAGAGATGTTGTCCCCTCCTCAACGCCTCGCTCTTAGCGCTAAAATTTGACTTTTGGTTACAACTCTACTTTTTAAAACAATAAAAAAAACTTTAGCTTAAAGAGCGAGGCGTTAAGGAGGGGAAAACCTCTTTCATATACGGAATCGTTTCTGTTCGTTTTGAGTTTTAATTTCGCTCCTTACTTGCAGCTAAAAAATTTTTCTTTTATTTAACTTCTGAAGGTTTTTAAATGAATGTATATTTTGATTTTGGCTCACCGCACATGAAGAAATAAAAAAAAAATTGCACATTTTTTTTTTGCTAAATGGCTTTCTCAAAGCTGTGATCGGACGATTTTGATAAAAAAAAAGGGGCAGAGGAGGAGGCCTAGTTGCACTCTAATTTTTAGTTACTTAAAAATACAACTAGATTTTTTATGAACGTTTTTGTTAGTAATTAACATACGTAACTTACGAATTAACTTACGTAACAAACTTCTATATTTGTGTATTTTAATTACGTATATGAGGGGGTTCATCCCCTCATCAATGCCTCGCTCTTTACACCAAAGCTGGAATTTTGTCCAAAATCTTTAAGAATGACCCCTGAATCACTAAGGCCGTAGAATAAATAGTTGAAATTACTAAAAATACTTTAACGTAAAGAGCAAGGTATTGTGGAGGAGACGAAACCCCTTATATACTTAATATTTTATGTTAGTTTTAAGTTAAAATGCTGCTCATTACTTCCAGTTGAAAAAAATATTATTTATTTTCTCATTTTTTTGTTTTAAATAATGCTAGAAAATCCTGCGCCCCCTTCATGGAAATTTTCTTCCCTCATGATAAATTCCTTCATGGAAAGATTCTCCCAAGTAACCCCCTCAAAATCGACCTATCTCCACCCCAACGTGATAAAATCCTCCTGAAATGTCTGTACACTTCATAATAACCATTACTATATGTAAACAATGGTCAAAGTTTGAAACCTGCAGCCCCTCCCCCGGGGACTGTGGGTGTTAAGTCGTCCCCAAAGACATAGTTATTAGGTTTTCGACTAATCTGAACAGATTGGTTATCTCAAAATTTTTATACAGTGACTTTTGGGGCAAAATGTGCTTGGGAGGGGTCTAGGTGCCCTCCAATTTGTTTGGTCACTAAAAATTGGCACTCACACTTTAAATTTCCGTGAGAATGAGCCCTCTCGTGACATTCTAGGACCACTGGGTCGATACGATCACCCCTGGGAAAAAACAAAACAAAAAAAATACTAACAAACAAATAAACACGCATCCGTGATCTGTCTTCCGGCAAAAATACAAAATTCCTCATTTTTGTAGATAGGAGCTTGAAACTTCTGCAGTAGGATTTTCTGATACGCAGAATCTGATGGTGTGATTTTCGTTAAGATTCTTTTAGGGGTTTCCCGCCCTATTTTTTAAAACAAGGCTATTTTTCTCACGGCCCCCTAACTTTTGATGGGTATGACTAAAGCTAATGAAACTTATATTTTCAAAATCAGAATTAAAATTCAATTCTTTTGATGTAACTATTGGTATCAAAATTCCGTTTTGTAAGAGTTCTGTTTACTAGTCAGCCGTGCCGCTCCTTAGTACAGTTTCTTACCACGAACCGTTGGACAAGACCAATCCGAGGATCTAAGGTAAAGGGTATTGAAATAATTCTAAAGTATGGATCAACAAAAACAAAGAATAGATATAGGCAGTCAAAATATTTTCGTCAGCAACAATTACAACGAGTCAAAAATAAAAGTGAAGAACAAAGAAACATACGGTTCGAAGATAAGTGGCAGCCAGATTTAAAACTAGTCAAAAGCAAAAGTGAATAACAAAGAAACATGCGGCTAAAAGATATGCCATAGTGAGAACAAGGAAATATTCGGTTAAAAGATAAGCGGCAGTGAGAATTACTGGCAATCACGAGAAAGCCAGCATCAGAACATGTCAAAAATGGAGTGAAAAACAAAGAATTGTGGTGTTGGAAAACAAGCGACAGCAAAAATCAGAACGAGTTAAAAATAAAAGTGAAGAAGAAAGAAATATTAGTTGAAAAAAATAAATAACATCACAATCTTCAACGTCAACAAAATTTGGCACAAAATTAAGTACAAACCTACCAAAATGTCATAAATAACGTAACTGTTTGTTACAAATCATTGGGACCTTTCAACGTTCTATGTGTTCCCGCGAGAGCCTTCCATTTTCTTGAGGAAAGAATAGCAAACACAGTTGACTCATTTGGAGGTTGCTACTTACAACGAGAGTCAATATATAAAAGTCTACCACATATCAAGTGCCTCGGCCCGACTTTGAAATCGGCTACGCAGTTTTTTTTCTTAACTGATATTTTGACATTTCTGGCCACTATTACGATCTAATAAGGTTGCCACTTTAAGGAAGAATTTGTATTTTTCCAATGGTGGTTGTATCGAACCTATGGTGGCGCCAAGACATCAAGAAGAGGTTCACATTGTCTGCTGTTACAAGCTAAGTGACAATGAGAATCAATATAGAGAAGCCTGTCCCGTAGCCATGACGGCGCCTGGCCTTGAAATCGGCTACATAGTTTATTTTCTTCTTAAAACTTGTCAACTGACATTTTTGGCCACATAAACAATCTAAATGGTCACATCTTTAAGAAAGAATTTGCATTTTTGCCAGGGTGGCTGTATCGAACCAGTAGCGAAGTCATGACCTCAAGAAAAGGCTCAAATTGTCTGCAAAAAGAAGACAAATGATATTGAGAATCCATATATAGAAGCTTGCCGTGAGCCAAATGACAAGTGCCGAGGCCCAGTGGCAAAGACGCCTTGCTCCCGGTACTATTCAATTTATCAACAAAAACATTATTAAGAAACTTTCAGCTTTAAAAGCAATACTGCTGCTATTACTTTTTTCAATACTGTGTTTTTCTGTTCATGCAATGTCATTAAAATTAATGGTTTTAAACGTTGTTGATTAGGAAGTGATTTCTTAAGATAAAAAATAAATAAAACAATTATCTAAATGAAAATTGACTTTGTAGGCAAATATTTATATTTTCTTATTCTCAAATATATTTTTTTCGTTAATTTACATGAAAATGACTACAGTTAGCTAAACAAATCTAAATAAATTGAATGCGCAATTGTTCAGGAATGCGATTTCTAGTTTTTGCTATTTTAATGTAATAAAAAGTACCCCCCTTTTAAAACAGTTAATACGTATTGACATATTGTTAATATTAGAAGCTGCAAATTCAATATCGATTAAAAATGAATTTTTAGAAATATGGTTATTCAAAACTTACAAACTATTTCGCTCTGTATTGCCTTGATTACTCTGTATTACGTTATGTATTATGTATTACGCTCTGTAATACGCTCTGTATTACAGAGCGCTCTGTAATATGCTCATTCTGTTTAGGCTCTGTATTACCTTTTCTCTTTCTTAAAATTCACAAATTTATGTTTTTTTTCAAGTTTAGAATTCTATTATTTTTTTTACATTATGTGAATTACGTGCTTTTTGTTGTGGATTTTTAATACCAGTTAGCTGTGAAAAAAATCTGTTAATGATTTTTAAATAAAAATAAATTTAAATATTTATTGAGAATACATTTTTTTTCAAACGTTTACGAAAAACCACAAAAGGAACTATGGGTTAATACAAAGCTGTAAAAAAATATTTACACTATTTTTTCGCTATTCATAAGATAAAACTTTAAAAACAAAAAGTTCCAAAGTTTTTCTTAAAATTGTTAATATGTTTTTAAAGTTCTTATACAAAACGGTTATTAATTGAAAATATTTTATTAATATGATTTATTAATATATAGCTGCAGCTCTGAAAAAAAATATATTTAAGTTGTCAAAATGGTTGTGTAAAAATAAATCGACAGTGAATGAAAATAAAAGAAAAAAGATATAGAAAATATGGCGAAATTTTTTAGTTTGAAACTATGATAAAATTTATTTTTTTTTTTAAAAAAAGCTCTCTTTGGGGGAGTTGGGAGGGATTTCCAGTGCTTTGGCGAGTTCGGTGCTTCTGGACGTGATAGGACGATGAAAGCGGGTAGACGGGTCATGGACCTGCACAAATTGACTTGATAACAGTCGTTTCCCCAATTTGACCATGTGGGGTGGGGGGGGGGGGGTTTGGGATAAAATTTAAAAAAAAAATAAGGTATTTGTAACTTACGAATGGGAGATCGGATCTTAATGAAATTGGAAATTTAGAAGGAACTCGTGTCTCAGAGCTTTTATCTTAAATCTTGACCGTATCTGGTGATATTGGGGGAGTTGGAGGGGGAAACAGGAAATCTTGTAAAATGCTTAGAGTAGAGACATCGGGATAAACTTGGTGGGAAGAATAAGCACAAGCCCTGGATACGTTATTGACATAACCAGACTGAACCTTCTCTCTTTGGGGTAATTGGGAGGGGGGGGGTGTTAATTCGGAAAAATCAAAAAAATTGAGGTATTTTCAAACAGTTCGTGGTAAGGAACTTTATTAAGGAGTGACCCAGCTCAATAGTAACCAAAACCCTAAAATATGGAATTTTAATATCAATAGCTACATCAAAAGAATCGAATTTTAATGCTGATCATAAATGTATAAGTTTCATCAAGTTTAGTTTTACCCATCAAAAGTTACGAGCCAGAAAAATTTAAATTATTTTAGAAAATAGAGGGAAACAACCCTTAAAAGTCATATAATTTTAACGAAAATCACACCATCAGATTCAGTGTATCAGAGAACCCTAATGTAGAAGTTTAAAGCTCCTATCTACAAAAATTTGGAATTTTTATTTTTTGCCAGAAGGCAGATCACGGATGCGTGTTTATTTGTTTGTTTGTTTATTTGTTTTTTTTCCCAGGGCTGATCATATCGACCCAGTGCTCCTAGAACCTTGAGAGAGGGCTCATTCTAACGGAAATTAAAAGTTCTAGTGCCCTTTTTAAGTGACCAAAAAAAATGGACTGCAACTAGGCCCCCACCCACGCTAATTATTTTCCCAAAATCACCGGATCAAAATTCTGAGATAGCCATTTTATTCAACGTAGTCAAAAAACCTTATAAGACTTAACGTCTTTAAGGATTTGTCTTTAAAGAATTTGTCTTTAGGGAAGATTTACTCCCCCACAGTCCCCGTGGGAGGGGCCACAAGTTACAAACTTTGACCAGTGCTTACATATAGTAATGGTTGTTTGGAAGCATACAGATGTTTTCAGGGGGATTTTTAGGTTGGGGGGGGGAATAAAAGTGGGATATTTTGGGGAACTTTCCATGGAGGAATTTGTCATGGGGGAAGAAAATTTCCATGAAGGGTGTGCCGGACTTTCTAGCATTATTTAAAAAAAAACAATTAAAAAATAAATATGAAAAAGTTTTTTCAACTGAAAGTAAGGAGAAGCATTAAAACTTAAAACGAACAGAAATTATTACACATATGATGGGCTCACCTCCTTCTAATACCTCGCTCTTTATGCTAAAGTACTTTTAGTAATTTCAATTCTTTATTTTACGGCTTTTGTGATTCAGGGGTCATTCTTAAAAAATTGGGACAAAATTTAAGCTTTAGTGTAAAGAACGAGGTACTGACAAGGGGGTGAACCACTTCATATACGTAATAAAAACATGAGAATACAGAAGTTCGTAACGTAAGCTAATTTGTAAGTTACGTATATCTTTTACAAATAAAAACATTCGTAAAAAATTAAAGTTCTAGTTGCCTTCTTAAGTAATCAAAAAATTGGAGGGCAACTAGGCCTTCTCCCCCGATCCGTTTTCCTCAAAATCATTCGATCAAAACTATGAGAAAGCCATTTAGTCAAAAAAATAAATATGAAAATTTCGTTTTAATTATTCATCTGCGGAGAGCCAAAATCAAAACATGCATTGATTCAAAAGTGTTTGGAAATTAAATAAGAAAAACAAGTTTGACTCTTTGTCTTAACTCTACTTCTTAAAACAGTAAAAAACTTTAGCGTAAAGAGCGGGGCACTGATGAGGAAGTAGCCCCTTTCATTTACGAAGTAATTTCTGTTCGTTTTAAGTTTTAATGTTGCTCCTTACTTTCCATTAAAAAAATTGTTTTATTTTATTTAATTAACTTAAGAACGGGTGACCGGATATTATTGAAATTTAATATTTAGAAGGCACCCATGTCTCAAAGCTCTTATTCCAAATCCCGACCAGATCAGGTGACATTGGGGGAAGTTGGAGGGGGAAACTGGAAATCTTGGCAAACGCTTAGAGTAGAGATATCGAGATGAAACTTGATGGGTAGAATAAGCAAATGTTGTAGATACATTATTGACGTAACCGGACTGGATCCACTCTCTTTGGAGGAGTTAGGGGGGTTCAGTACTTTGGCGAGTATGGTGCTTCTGGACGCGCTAGGACGATGAAAATTGGTAGGCGTGTCAGGGACCTGCATAAATTGACTTGGTAAAGTCGTTTTCCCCGATTTGACCATCTGGGGGGCTGAAAGGAAAGAAAAAATTAAAAAAAATTAGTAGCCTCTGATTTTCCTTTTAAGCCAATTAGTCAGAGCGCCAGATTCTGTATCTCGCTTATTTCGATTAGTACCCATGCCGGAAGGTACAAAAATGTTAAGGTTGGATCCCATGGTAGTCGACCATGCTGAAAACGAATATCGTAGGGCGCATGTTCGCCGTTGGGGCGTTTCTGATATATAGGCCAAAAACACCAAATTTGGCCTATAATGGAGTTCAATGATTCTAAATTTTTTTCTACAGATAAGATTGGTCAAATCCAGCGTACTCTTACATCAATAGAAAGAAAAGACTTGGGGCTACACGAATATAGTTTTTGTTTGTAAAAAAAATAAAATATAGTACATGTTTTACTGCAGTTTTAAAAAAAGTCAGATTTTTGTCAACAAATTTCTGACAGAAGAGCTAAAAACTCGAAATTTTTCTAAGATAAAGTATTTTTTTTATATTAAAAAAGAAAGCCCGTTTAATTCCGAACACATTGAGCTAAGAAAAAAAGTTTAAATTATTATATCTGGGGGGTCTGCAACTTTTTTAGCGAGTGTACCCAATAATATGAATTTTGTTTAGTAACCTGCTACCTAGCGGTATGTTGATTGATAAGCTAAGCAGAAGAAATTGATAAGCAAAAGATCAAAAAGAAAAGTGAGTCAGGTAGGCCAAGATAAAAAAAAAGTTAGTTCAGGCTGATTCAACATGTGGTTCTGAGGCAATTACTGATTTGCTGATGGATGATAATGAAGAATATGACACAAATTTGGAAGATCAAAAAAAACAATTTTTAAAGAAATAAAGTTTTTAAAAGCACTTTTGGTGTTGTAAAGTTGGCTGGAAAAATGAGTGTAAATTTTTTTTTTGCAGAAGTAAGAGACTTAATGAAAGTAATTTACAAAATTAAATATCACAAGAAACTAGGTGATACTGACTAATTTCGATTTATAAGGACTGATAAAAAGGCATGTTACATTGATCAATCAGATTTAGTATTGGAACTTCCAGTTCTAGTGAAAATGCTTGTCAAATGGAACATATTTAATTTGAAATTGATTTGCCAATATTAAATCTAATATCTTGCTTTTCCTTCATGAAGCACCAAACAACCATGCAACAGTCGAAAAATCTCTGCGAACGTTCACGGCGATAAGTAAAGCTGTCGGATGTGACGATACGGTGGTCACGCAAGATCTCTTCATTTATCAGCTATTACAGGGAGTGAAAAGTAAATACCCGGATAACTGCGAAAACGTAATCCTACAGATGGGAGGCTTCCACCTCCTGCTCAACTAACTAAAGGCAGCTGGTAAGATAATGGACAGCTCCGGACTCAAAGAGATTATAGTGCAGGCAAAGCTGCTGCTACCTGGTACATGCAAAAAGGTATTTTAAGGGAACGTATGTACGGTACGAGGTCTTGCTAGCCCTCTACTGGGAGTCATTGGAAGAGCATTACTCCGAAGCACAAGAAGACTTATCCCGTCTGGACCAGCTGGGTAGTGCCATTGAGCTATTCAGGATTTCATTGGCAAACGGTGCTAACGCGTGAATTGCACTTCAGATGGTAAACGATACCTTAATCACTTTGGATCCCATAATGAATGCCTTCAAAACCCTTCGAAATGTGTCACCCACGTTTGCTTTCTGGCTGTAGTTCTTGGAAATACTTGAAATAGCGATGCAATTCAATCATGCTGAACGAGACTGTGACTGGGAGTCTAATTTGACAGTAACTTCTCGGATGTTGCCATACTTGGTGGTGGCTGACCATCCTCAGTATACAAGATGTCTCATACAGTACCTATATGACATGCGAAGTTTACCACAAACCTTTCCTGATGTACACAGAAGGCTCATGAAAGGATACTTCGCAGTAAAGAGAACGCACACCAGGTTTACGGCTACCTGTTCCGATCAGATACTGGAATGTACAGTAAACAAGGATGCAAAGACAACGACCGGAATAATAGGAGAACAAATAGATGAGAGACAGACTGAAGCTTACTGATTTCCGCTGCCATCAGCAATGGTTCCCTGCAAGTAGTCAACGTATCCACAGAGACATTAAAATATCACGAAGACAATCAGTCGACGACGACGCGATTACAACTTTCACGAGATAGAGTTCGAGACATTTTCACTACATGTGGCAATCCGTTCAGCAGAGTGGACTTCGACCTAGTGAATATTGTGACGTCAGAAGTTGTGGACGGTGAGAAGATTGTTTCTGATATTACTTGCGTAGCCACAAAAGGAAAAGAGGTGGTTGAGAACTTTCTGTGCAACAGGAAAGAAGATGTGAAAAAGGTTTCACTCCGAACTTTCGCTTCAGAGAGAAAAACTCAGAAAGTGAATGGTGTCACTAAAACCGATCTCTTGAGCTCTGAAGTAACAGCTTTGAAGAGAATCATTAGTGTTCAGTTGAGCTACGGCGAAGAAAAGGAGAAAGCCGTTGCAAAGATCCACGCAAAAAAACATTCTTCTTTTCCCTTCATCCATTTTTGAATATCTTCCGCAACAAACAACCAAGACATCCTCTGGCTGAAAAATGAGGGCGGGGAACAAAGCTGTGCTGTTGAACTGGCTAAGAAAAAAAGAAGGACTTTCAGCTTGGCCGGCCACTTTGAGATCCAAAGAAACAACATCAGCTACAGTACACACCATTGACCTAATATCCAAGATAAGGTCATATTGGCCTGCCAGGTTTGAAACAGTCAAATCCTTCGCGGAAAGATTGCTTCTATTTACTTATTTATTTATTAATAGTTTTCAAGCTAGTCGCAAAGCAAGCTTGTCGCATAATTCAGCAATGTCTATCATTGCTGAATTATCTTCCAGTGGGTATTCCTGAAGTCCACATTGTCGCACATCGGTACAACGGGCTGTTTGGGAAGCTCACGGACACCGGAGAATTGATCTCCTTGAAATCAGCATGCACACTCCAACGAGGGAAAGAGGAAATCTCTTAGCACTCTGTGCTAAGAGATTTCCACTCTTAGCACAATTGAAGAATGGGATGCCGTACTTGCAAGCTCAGCGTCTAAAAGCCGGTTCCTCGAAATTTTGTATGAAACCTGGGAGCAGATGAGTGATCAGCTTCCGAACGCAATCAACCCTTTTCTCTCAGGTGGGTTCAAGGAGAGATTCAAAGTGTCTCTGGTCAAGCGTGGCTGCTGTCCAACTTTACCAGAACACTGTTACTAAGAGGAATGCTTGTCCTCCAGCCACGAAGAGGCTGACCAACGCCTTATGACACATGTCAAGTACGCTAGCCGTTACGCTTGTAGTATCGTAGCATCGTTGTGCATGCCAACGACACAGACGTGGCAGTAGCTTGTGTTCATTTTTTTTTTAAGAGCTTCAAGCTGAAGGACTGAGCGAACTTTTCTTGAAGTTCCCGACTTACATTATCCCAGTACACGAGCCAGTGGATGGAGTCCACTTGTCCAAAGAAGACCAGATTATGTTACCGTTCGTGCACTGTCGGCCAGATTGTGAAACAACGAACTTTTTCTTCGGCGTCGGGAAAGCTTCTTTCTTAAACACCGCGGTGTCTCCAACTTTTGCCTCAAAAATGGTGTCTGTGACGGAGCAGATCAAGGATGCAGAAGGGAAGCTTTCAGTCGATGCGTTTAGAGAATTTTACGACCTATCAAAATTCCTGGTCATTGTAAACAATACGGTAAACAGGCCGGATTCAATTCACTGGCCAGTGTAAGGGCTTACGTTCGGTGCCAGAAACAAGATGTGAAAAGACTTCCACCTTCTGACGACACCTTCGAGCAATGCATACGAAGAGCCGTATTCGCTACATGGATAATCTTGTCGTCAGTACAGGGTCGGCCGAGCATTCCAGATACACTTCTCCTTGGATGGAAGATGGCTGAAGGGGGAGTAGATGCGGTCGTCTCAAACTGTAAAAAAGCATCAAGCCTGGAATCTTACTGCAGATGCAAAAGTGGAAGATGCAGGAAAGACTGTAGCTGCTCAAAAATGAAAGGATGCTGCAGCTTATGCTCCTGCTGCGGAACGAGGAGGGCATGCAGGGAGTCTGACCTTGCCCCATCTAAATTCTCGGAACAAGAAAACGAGGAATATTTGTGAAAATTTTATTTGATAACTTTTACTTTTAATTACAACAGGTCCCTAATCAGTTACTGTTACGCAATTTTACGGGCAGGCCGAGTAAGAAAACTCCAATGCGATGACTGAATCCATCTGTGAAGCAGAATTCTTTTATGTAGTAAATAGCTCAGTCGTATTACTGGCAAATCAGGTCCCAAAAAGGTAATTGCAGATGCCTTAGTACACCAGAAAACATATTCGTCCATTCTATAAAAAAAAACAAAAAAAAAACACTTTTTTTAGTCAACATTTTTTTAAACCTATTTTTATTTTTAAATACAAGTTAAAAATTTTAAACATTTAGGAAGTTTGAAGTATTCCTACCCTTTGAACAAAAAAAATATTATGTCCCTTTTCACGATACGGCTAGTGGTCATTTCAGTGACACTACAAAAAAAAATCGCAGACCTTTTAAAAATAAAAATAGTTTATATGTTTTTGTCTCAAATCATACGGAATTTAATAGGCTTTCTTTTCAAATATGAAAAAAAAAATTGTTACCTTGAAGAACTTTCGAGTTTTTAGCCTTTCTTTGAGATATTTGTTGAATTTTACAGCACTTATTTTGAAACTGCAGTAAATAGAGAAAAAGATAGTGTCTTTTTTTTCAATTTAAAAATCATATTCTTGTAGATCTAGATCTCTTCTTTCGATTGATATAACATTACGCCAGATTCCTCAACCCAATAAGTCGCAAAAAATCCTGAATCGTCATACGGACGATATCGGAGTTTTCGGCCGATATCTCAGAAACGCCCCGACGGCGAACATGCGCCCTACGATATTCGTTTTCAGCATGGTCGACTACCCCAGGATCCGTACTCAGCATTTTTGTACCTTCCGGCATGGGTGGGTGCACGATACAGAATCTGGCGCTCTGACTAAATCTATTGATTCTTAGAATTTTGCTCGAGCTCATGTCATATGAGCTCTTGGCTCTCCTGACCTCGTCACAAGTGCCATATGAGCTCTTAGCTCTTGTTTTGTATGTTATGTATTTTTATATGCGTTGATTTACTTTTACTTATTGTAGCATTCTGTGGCTAATAAATAAATAATTATTATTATATAAATTAATTCTCTAGATCATTCCTAAAAAGGTGTTAAGTGTTTGAATAAAGATAAACTTATGACCAATTTTTTTTCATTTGGAGTGACGTTAAGAAGCTTAAAGTAACAGGCTTTTTATTCATATACCTATTTTCTTTTTTTTTACTTTCAAACTAAATGTGGTTGGAACACGAATTTAGTTTCTATAAACATTTCCTTTACTACATCATACATAGATGAATAAAGTGATTTCAAGGGGATATTATCATTATTATGGTTTTATGGCACTTGGTATTTACCAAGTGATATATAGCGATCGCCAATTCTGTCGGTCCATCTGTCCCGGTTTTTTCCAGTTTAGGCACTTCCAGATAATCGTTTTCCCAATTCGACCATCTGGGAGCGAGTGTCGGGACGGTTAATTTGGAAAAATTAGAAAAAATGAGGTTTTTTAACTTACGAATATGTGATCGAATCTTAATGAAATTTGATATTTAGAAGGATATTGTATCTCAGAGATTTATTTTAAATTCCGACCGGATCCTGCGAAATTTGGGGAGTTGGAGGGGGAAACTTAAAATCTTGGAAAACGCTTGGAGTGAAGGGATCGGGATGGAACTTGGTGGGAAAAATAAGCACAAGTCCTAGATACGTGATTGCCATAACTGGAACGGATCCACTCTCTTTGGGGGAGTTGGGAGGGAGCTAATTCTGAAAAATTAGAAAAAATGAGTTATTTTTAACTTACTCAGGAGTGATCGGATCTTAATGAAATTTCATATTTAGAAGGACTTCGTAACTCAAATCCCTTATTTTAAATCCCGACTGGATCCAGTGTCATTGGGGGGAGTTGGAGGGGGCCGGAAATCTTGGAAAACGCTTAGAGTGGATAAATCAGGATGAAAGCTGGCGGGAAGAATAAGCATAAGTCCAAGATACGTGACTGACATAACTGGACTGTATCAGCTCTCTTTGGGGGAGTTGGGAGGGAGGTAATTCGGAAAAATTAGAAAAAATGAGGTATTTGTAACTTACGAACGGGTGATCAGATCTTAATGAAATTTGATATTAGAAGGATCTTGTGCTTCAGAGCTTTTATTTTAAATCTCGACCAGACCTGGTGACATTGCGGAAAGTTGGAGGGGAAACTGGAAATCTTGGAAAACGTGAAAATTGAGATATCTTTATCTTACGAATGGAGGATCGGATCTTAATGAAACTTGATATATAGAAAAATCTTCTGTCTCAGATAATCCATTTTCAATTTGAATTGGATCCGGGGATACAAGGGGTTGGAGGGAGAAAGAGAAATCTTTGAAACCAGAAATCTTGGAAAACGCTTAGAGTGGAGAGATCAAAATGAAACTTAATGGGAAAAATAAACAAAAGTTCTAGATACGTGATTGACATAATTGGAACAGATCACCTCTTCGTGGGGGAGTTGGGGAGGATTTCTAGTGCTTTGGTGAGTTCAGTGATTCTGGACGTGCTAGGACATGAAAGTTGGTAGGCGTGTCAGGGACCAGCACAAATTGAATCGATATGAGTCATTACCCTGATTGAACCATCTGGGGGGGGGCTGGAGGGAGAGGAAAAAATGCAAAAAATGAGGTTTTTTTAACTTACAAATGGGTGATCGCATCTGAATGAAATTTGATATTTAGAAGGACCTCGTGTCTCAGAGCTCTTTTTTTAAATCCCGACTGTATCTGGTGATATTGGGGGAGTTGGAGGGGGAACGGGAAATCTTAGAAAACGCTTAGAGTGGAGAGATCGGGATGAAATTTGGTGGGAAGAATAAGTCCTAGATACGTGATTGACATAACCGGACTGAATCTGCTCTCTTTGGGGGAGTTTGGGAGATGGTGTTAATTCGGAAAAATCAGAAAAATTTAGGTATTTATAACTTAAGAACGGGTGACTGGATCTTAATGAATTTGATATTTAGAAGGAAACCCAATCCCGACTAGATCTGGTGACACTGGGAGAAGTTGGAGGGGGAAACCGGAAATCTTGCCAACCCTTAGAGTGGAGAGATAGGGATGAAACTTGGTGGGTAGAATAAGCAAATATCATAGATACGTGATTGACGTAGCCAGACTGGATTCACTCTCTATGGGGGAGTAAGGGGGGTCCAGTGCTTTGTCGAGTTTGATGCTTCTGGATGTGCTAGGACGATGAAAATTGGTACGCGTGTCAGGGACCTGTACACATTGACTTGATAAAGTCATCTTCCCCGATTATACAATCTGGGGGGCTGAAGGGAGAGGAAAAAGTAGAAAAGGTTAGGTTTCTTAACTTACGAGCGGGTGATTGGATCTTAATGAATTTTGATCAAACAGTTCGTGGTAACGTACTGCTGTAAGGAGCGACCCGGCTCAATAGTAACCAAAACTCTAAAAAACAGGATTTTGATACCAATAGTTACATGGAAAAAATCAGATTCTTATGCTAATAATAAATGTATAAGTTTTATCAAATTTAGTCTTACCCGTCAAAAGTAACGAGCCTGAGAAAATTTGCCTTATTTTGGTAAATAGGAGAAAACACCCTTTAAACGTTATAGTATCTTATCAAAAATCACACCATCACATTCAGCTTATCAGAGAACCATACTCTAGGAGTTTTGAGTGTCTATCTACGAAACTGTGGGTTTTCTTTTGACCAGAAGACCGATCACGGGTGAGTGTTTGTTTGTTTTCGTTTTTTTTCCAGGGGTGATTGTATCAACCCAGTGGTCCTGGAATGTCACAAAAGGTATCATTGTAATGGAAATTAATGTTATAGTGTCCTTGTTGAGTGACCATAAATATTGAAAGGCACCTAGACCCCCTCCCACGCTCATTTTCCCCCGAAGTCACGGGATCAAGATTTTGAGAAAGCCATTTTGTTCAGCACAGTCGAAATTCCTAATAACTATGTCTTTGGGGATGACCTAATCCCCTAAAGTCCTTGGAAGAGGGGCTGCAAATCACAGACTTTGACCATTGTTCGGCCAGGAAACCTGCTCAATAGTTAACAAAACTCAAAAAATGGAATTTTGATACTAAAAGATACATCAAAAGAATCAAATTTTTATGCTGATTTTAAATTTATTAATTTCATCAAATTTAGTGTTTGTCGTCAAAAGTTAGGAGCCTGTGAAAATTTGCCTCATTTTGGAAAATAAGGGAAAACACTTTCTAAAAGTCAAATCTTAACGAAAATCACACCATCGCATTCTGCGTATCAGAGAACCCTAATGCAAAAATTTCAAGCTCCTATCTAGAAAAATGTGGAGTGTCGTATTTTTAGCCAGAAGACAGATCACGGGTGCGTGTTTTTTTTTCAGTGTTCATCGTATCGACCAAGTGGTCCTAGAATGTCGCAAGAGGGCTCATTCTAATGGAAATGAAACTAGTGCCCTTTGTAAGTGACCGAAAAATTTGGGGGGCACCTAGGCCCCCTCCCACGCTCATTTTTTCCCAAAGTCAATGGATCAAAATTTTGAGAATGCCATTTTGTTCAACATAGTCAAAAAACATAATAACTATGTCTTTGGGGATGACTTACTCCCCCACAGTCCTCGGGAGAGGGGCTGCAAGCTACAAACTTTGACCAGTGTTTACTAACAGTAATGGTTATTGGGAAGTATACAGACGTTTTCAGGGGGATTTTTTTTTGTTTGTTTTTTTGGGGGGGAGGGAGGTTGAGGGGAGGGGGCTATGCGGGAGGATATTTCCTTGGAGGAATATGTTATGGTGGAGGAGAAATTCAATGAAAAGGGCGCAAGAGTTTTTAGCATTACTGTAAAAAAAACAGTGAAAAAATAAACATGAAACAATTTTTTCAATGCAAAGTAAGGAGTAGAATTAAACTTAAAACGAACAAAGATTTTTACGCATATCAGGGGTTCTTCTCCTCCTAAATACCTCACTCTTTATGCTAAAGTATTTTTAGTAATTTCAACTATTTATTCCACGGCCTTTTGGATTCAGGGGTCATTCTTAAAGAATTGGGACAAAACTTAAGCTTTAGTGCAAAGAGCGAGGTATTAACAAGGGGAAAAACCCCCTCATATACATAATAAAAATATAAGAATATAGATGTTTGCTATGTAAGTTAATTTTTAAATTATGTATATTTTTACTAATAAATATGTTTGTTAAAAATTAAACGTTCTAGTTGCCTTTTTAATAGCCGAAAAGTTGGAGGACACCTAGGCCACCTCCAATGCTAATTTTTTTCCAAAGTCAACGGATCAAAATTTGAGATAGCCATTTTGTTCAGGATAGTCAAAACCATAATAACTATGTGTTTGGCGATGAATTACTCCCCCACAGTCCCAAGGGGAGGAGCTGCAAGTTACAAACTTTGACCAGTGTTTACATACAGTAATGGTTATTGGGAAGTGTGCAGGCGTTTTCAGGTGAATTTTTCGGTTTGTTAGGGGGGGGGGGTTTGAGGGGAGGGAGCTATGTGGGAGGATCTTTCCTTGGAGGAATAAGTCATGGGGTTAGAGAAATTCAATGAAAAGGGCACAGGATTTTCTAGCATTACTATAAAAAAATGGTGAACAAATAAACATGAAAAAAAAAATTCAATTGAAAGTAAAGAGTAGCATTAAAACTTAAAACGAACAAATATTATCACGTATATGAGGGGTTCTTCTCCTCCTAAATACTTCGCTCTTTATGTTAAAGTATTTTTAGTAATTTCAACTATTTATTCTACGGCGTTTCTGATTCAGGGGTCATTCTGAAAGAATTGGGACAAAATTTAAGCTTTAGTGGAAAGAGCAAGGTATTAACGAGGGGACAAACCCCCTCATATACATAATAAAAATATAAGAATATAGAAGTTTGTTACGTAAGTTAATTCTTAAGTTACGTATATTTTTAACTAATAAAAACGTTCGTTGAAAATAAAAATTTCTAGTTACCTTTTTAAGTAACGAAAAAATTGGAGGGCAACTGGGCCTTCTTCCGCACCCGTTATTTCCCAAAATCGTCTGATTAAAACTAAGAGAAGGCCATTAAGCCAAAAAAGGAATTAATATGCAAATTTCATTTTAATAATTTGTGTGCGGAGAGCCAAAATCAAACATGCATTTGTTCAAAAACATTCAGAATTAAAATAAAAAACGAGTTTTTTTAATTGAAATTAAGGAGTGACATTAAAACGTAAAACCAACAGAAATTACTCCGTTTATGAAAGGGACTATTCCCTTATCAACACCCCACTCTTTACGCTAAAGTTTTTAACTGTTTAATAAAGTAGAACTAAGAGAAAGAGTCAAACTTTAGCGTAAAAAGTGGGGTGTTGAGATGGGAACAGAAACTTTCATACACGGAGTAATTTCTGTTCGTTTTAAGTTTTAATGTCGCTCCTTACTTTCTGTTAAAAGAAACTAGTTTGTTTTTATTTAATTACATATAGAAATATCTATTGGGAAGTGTATAGACGTTTTCAGGGGGATTTTCTCTGGTTGGGTGAGGGGGTCAAAGGAAGGGAGTTACGTGGGATGATATTTTCATGGATAATTTATCATGGGGGAAGAGAAATTCCAAGAAAGGAGTGCAGGATTCTCTAGCATTCTTTAAAAAAAATAAAAAATTAATATGAAAAAGGTTTTTCAACTAGATTTAAGGAGCAGCATTAAAACTTAAAATTAACAGAAATTGGTACACACATGAGGAGCTTCATCTTCTCCTAAATACCTCTCTCTGTACGCTAAAGTATTTTTTTGTAATCTCAACTATTTATTCTACAACCTTTGTGATTCAGGGGTCATTCTTAAAGAATTGGGATAAAATTTCAGCTTTAGTGTAAAGAGCAAGGTATTGACGAGATGGTGAACCCTCTCAGATACATAATGAAAATATACGAATATAGAAGCTCATTACCGGAAAATGGTGTGGCTTTGCACAATTTTCCTGATTTTTAGTCTCTAACTTTTGAACGGGTTGAGCTTTTGTCGCGATTCAAATTGCATTAGTGCATAACACCATCCTGCTGATGATTACCTTGCTTAAGAAAAGCAGTCATACGGAACGTTTTTTTCTTTTTTTTTGGGGGGGGGCTTAACTTTTTTTGGGGGTGACTTTATCCCAAACCTTTTTAACCCCTATTTTAAGGTGCTTTCGGACTATAGGAGTAATGTCAGTATTCCTGAGGGGTGGCTTTGGCCCACGAAATAGTTTAAAAAAAAAAAATTCTTCATCAGACATTTGATTCTTCAAATATATAAAAAAACAAGCTACTGATTTGGGACTTTCAAGAGATCACAGCTTTGATCATGGGTGTATAACAATATCCGGTTAAATATTTAAGAAACTCACTAGGCACGGTACCGGTACGGTATTGGAAAGTCTTCCAAAATCAACTTCAAGAATGAAAAGAACTCAACTTCAACAGCCACAAATTCCTCAGAAATCTGGGAATTCAAACACTAGTGATCTAGATAATGAGCAAGTGTTAGACTCGGCAGGTGGATTTAGTGGCTTTAGAAGATCAAGGTGTCTGTACCGGATCTCATCCACTTCTTCTGGAAAACTCCCACTTCTTCACTGCGGCCATAGTCATAGCTTTTATCTTTAGCCTTTTTTTCTTGGGGTCAAGCTGAGTAGCTTCTCCTGGGAACCTCTCTTCTTTATATTCAAACTGAAAAAAAATCGCCCGGTTTAGATGATTGCAGATCTCGATTCCGACTCTTTCATCTTCAGACGAGCTTTCTGGTTCCGGTTCCTTGTTTCTTTTGTGAGGAATCTTCTTTCCTTTTTGGACTACAGCTTTCTTTTTCATAGGAATGGAAGCACTAGTTTTTTTTTCAGTTCATTCGGGTTTATTAAAAAAAAAATATAACAGTCATAACATACATAATCTCTCATCTCTATGCAAAAAATGCATGCTGAGTCCCTTATCACCTCAAAAATAAATACACACCATGGCTCCCCCTCCACCCCTCGATACAACCATAGCCCCTACCAACAAAACCATCCTTACAAGTCCCCACCTCTTCATCCAGGAGGAAACCATTCCGATCCCCACACAAAAAAAAACTCAATAAAGGTTAAAATCACTTTTCTAATTAGAATCTTTATTCAAATTAAACTAATTCAAAACAAGATAATTTCTTATTTCTTTTTGAAAGAGTTCTTTTTCTTTTCAGTCTGACTTGATCAGGGTGAACTCCTTCCTCAAGCATCCTTGTCACGGCTTCTTCTGTTTCTGAAGCTTCGAAGCGGATTTCTTCGACAGAGTAACTTTTTCCAGCAGGAACATCAAGACGTTTCTTTTTTGCTGTCCTTTTGGGTTCGTTGGTTCCACGCATGTCTGTCAGCATGTTAAAAACTGTCTTATTGAGGACATCTACCGGTACTGAACCTTCTGTTGATGATGCCAAAGGCAAACGACTGAGAACCTTCGTTCTGTCCAAAGGTACTATTCCACTTTTTGCAAAGCCAGAGATAAGGTCTTGTGCTCTTTTTGTATCCATCAGCGAATCTGTCAGCTCCTTTAAAAGCCTAGGAAAATACTCTTTAGGCAACGAAAATTTTTTTCGACCTTCACCACGTGTCTCGAATCTTGTCAGAATCTGCCTCCACTTTACCTTCATTGGCCGAAATAAGGCCACGTCGAGCGGCTGAGTAACATGAGTGGAGTTCGGGATCAACGCTAAAAAGATAATTTTTTCTTTTTCACAGTGTCTGATAATGTCCACATCGAAATGCGAGGACAAGTTGTCGCCAATTACCACCTTTTTCCCAGGGAGCTTCTTCAACCGGGGCAACAGACTGAGTGTGAACCAGTCATGAAAGAAAGCAGCCTCGAACCAGCTGGGCTTGGATCTGTTGAATCTACAACCTTTAGGCCCTCCTTGAACCCACGTATTCCAAAATTTCTTGCTTTTGTACACCACATAAGGAGGCAGCACTTCCCCTGCTGCATTACCAGCAAACATTACGGAAATAGCAGATTTCGTCGAGCTCAGTATTCTCTCAGGGTATTTATTGCCACGTTTTGTCACTACTTTTTATTCCCTGGGTTTTCCTTAAGGCTAGTTTCGTCGTAGTTCCACATATTCTCAGGTGGTACTCCATCAACTTCCCGCTGCAAATGATCGAAGTATTTGTTAACTGCTTCTGCTCCGGTAGATGGTCTAGATCGTTTAATATTGCCGGCAAATCTCTCACTTAGGACTTTGTTCCTTGAAAGAAACACCCGGAACCAGTCATCCCCAGGAAGGTTGTTTGAGAGTTTCACAACAGATCGTCCATGACTGTTGAGATAAGACTAAACCAACTTCTTCATTTCAAATCTGTCCAATGGGAAACCAAACTCGGAGAGTTTAATTGTAGCGTGTGCTATCAACCCCTCTTCTTCCTCACTCAGCACTGTGATACCCCCGGGCTAAGAGGGTCACTGTCCCCCGGGCCACTGTCCTATAAATAGGACAGCTGGTATCTCGGAAACAGCAAACAGGAGAAATCTGTAAATACATTTCTGACTTGGCCATATGAAGGTGTAAAAAGGTCTATAAGTCAGAAAATTTGCCCATTGTTTACGGACAACATTTCTTATTGGGAAGTATGCTGACATTTTACGGGGAGGAGGGAGAATTTTATGCAAGGGCGATTTTCTATGGGGATAATTTTCCGTGGGGAGGGAAGTTCCCGGGGATGAACTTTCCAAGGGAAATTTTACACTGAGGGAATGAGCCAAGATTTGTAAACAAGATTCTTTTTATTTGTCTTACTTTCTCTTTGCCGAATCAATTTTAGTTGTTGAAATATTAAGAGGAATTTTGCATGGAAAATATTTCCTGGGTTAGAATTGCCTAGAGTATCTTTTTGTAGTGGAGGGATATTCCACGGGAGAAATCCTGCATGGCGAAGTTTTTCACAGAAGATTTCCTCCAGAGGGAATTTTTACAGAAGCACCTTTCTACTAGGGAGCAAGTGGTATTTGTGAGAAGAATTTTCAAAGGTTTAAGGTTTCTGACACAATTAAAAAAAAAAAAATCAGAAATTAAAGTTTTTTTTTCGAATGAGAGTGGGCTAAGAAAAAATGTTCAGCCGGAATCGTTCGCAAGAAATTTTCGAGGGATAATTTTCAGCTAGAATGGAATTGTCTGGGAGGAACTTTCCTGGTAGGGGAGTATTTTATGTTGGAAGAGCTTTACATGGAGGGATTTTCCGTAAGGAGAAGAAATTTCCATAGATGGGGAAGCCACATTCCCCGGCATTTGTACGAGGGGATACAATGCCAACGAACAAAGTCAATGTACAAGCAGAAACTCGCTTCACGGAAGCTAATATACTGTAAAAACAAAATTGGTGAAGAACCAATAATGTGATTCGTGACTCAATCTATGTCTTATTAAATAAAAAAAACTAGTTTTTTAACTGAAAGTAAGGAGCGACATTAAAACTTAAAACGAACAGAAATTACTCCGTATATGAAATGGGTTGTCCCCTCCGCAGTCCCTCGCTCTTTACGCTAAAGTTTGACTCTTTGCCACAATTCTACTTTTTAAAACAACTAAAAACTTTAGCGTAAAGAGCGTGGGACTGCGGAGGGGACAACCCATTTCATATACGGAGTAATTTCTGTTCGTTTTAAGTTTTAATGTCGCTCCTTACTTTCAGTTAAAAAACTAGTTTTTTTTATTTAATTTCTGAACGTTTTTGAATTAATGCATGTTTGATTTTGGCTCTCCGCACATAAATTATTGAAATGAAATTAGTATATTATTTTTTTTTTGGCTAAATGGCTTTCTCTTAGTTTTGATCAGACGATTTTGAGAAATAAGGGGTGGGGAAGGAGGCCTAGCTGCCCTCCAATTTTTCGGTTACTTAAAAAGGCTACTAGAACTTTTAATATTCAACGAACGTTTTTATTAGTAAAAAATATACGTAACTTAAGAATTAACTTACGTAACAAACTTTTATATTCTTATATTTTTATTATGTGTACGAGGGGGTTTGTACCCTCGTTAATACCTCACTCTTTACACTAAATCGTAAGTTTTGTTCCAATTCTTTAAGAATGACCCCTGAATCAAATAGGCCGTAGAATAAATAGTTGAAATCACTAAAAATATTTTAGCATAAAGAGCGAGGTATTTATCTCCTCCTAAATACCTCGCTCTTTATGCTAAAGTATTTTTAGAACCCTTCATATGCGTAATAATCTCTGTTTGTTTTAAATTTCAATGCTATTCCTTACTTTCATTTGAAAAAACGTTTTCATGTTTATTTTTTCATTGTTTTTTTATAGTAATGCTAGAAAATCCTGCGCCCTTTTCATTGAATTTTTTTCCCCCATGGCATATTTCTCCAAGGAAAGATCCTCCCACATAGCCCCCTCCCTCAACCCTACCCCCAAAACCAAAAAAATCCCCCTGAAAACGTCTGTACACTTCCCAATAACCATTATTATATGTAAACACTGGTTGAAGTTTGTAACTTGCAACCCCTCCCGCAGGGACTGTGGGGGAGTAAGTCATCCCCAAAAACATAGTTATTAAGATTTTCGACTATGCCAAACAAAATGGCTTTTATTTAAAAAAAAGTGTAAACGTCTGTACACTTCCCAATAACCATTATTATATGTAAACACTGGTTGAAGTTTGTAACTTGCAACCCCTCCCCCAGGGACTATGGGGGAGTAAGTCATCCCCAAAAACATAGTTATTAAGATTTTCGACTATGCCAAACAAAATGGCTATCTCAAAATTTTGATCCGTTGACTTTGGGAAAAAAATGAGCGTGGGAGGGGGCCTAGATGCCCTCCAATGTTTTTGGTCACTTAAAAAGGGCACTAGAACTTTTCATTTCCGTTAGAATGAGCCCTCTTGCGACATTCCAGGACCACTTGGTCGATACGATGACCCCTGGGGAAAAAAAAAAAAAAAAAAACAAAAAAACAAACAAATAAACACGCACCCGTGATTTGTCTTCTGGCAAAAAATGCAAAATTCCACATTTTTGTAGATAGGAGCTTGAAACTTCTACAGTAGGATTCTCTGACACGCTGAATCTGATGGTGTCATTTTCGTTAAGATCCTACGACTTTTAGGGGGTGTTTCCCCCTATTTTCCTAAATAAGGCAAATTTTCTCAGGCTCGTAACTTTTGATGGCTAATACTAAACTTGATGAAACTTATATATTTAAAATCAGCATTAAAATGCGATTCTTTTGATGTAGCTATTTATATCAAAATTCAATTTTTTAGAGTTTTGGTTACTATTGAGCCGGATCGCTCCTTACTACAGTTCGTTACCACGAACTGTTTGATAAATCTCTTATTTATTATAAGCCTGGGCTCGAGTGAAATACTAACTGCGCAGTCAACCTGTCAAAGATTTGGAGAAAAATGTACTATTTGAAGTTGAAAATTTTGCAAGTTTCATCAAATCCTATGATCTTCTTTCGTTTTTTTGTGCTTTAATTAAGCCACCATAACTACTACTGAATTTTTATTTTATTTTAGATTTATTGCAATTTCACAATGCAATGCATCTGACTCAATTGTGTAATCACTCAAGACCGTTTATTAAAAAGTGACTTCCAGTGCTGAAATACTAAATATTTATTTTTCACGTACCTTTTTTACGGTAGCGTATTTTCGACAGCATTTGTTTTTACGGTACGGTACTATTTTTACAGTGAAGAATTTTTTATTGCTATTATTGGATGTTGTTTCAATTAAAGGTTGAAGTCCCATTTGTACAATTCCAAAGCTTTTCTTAAACTCTTATATCCTTCTTAAAGTACTTTAGCTGTTATGCTAAAAATGAGGTCACCATTATATTATTTGTCTATAGATATTTAAGTTTTTGCTTCTTCCTCTTAAGGAACGAAAATAATATATAGGTTTATCTGGTTTTTTTTTTTTAACGAATTTCAAGGAAGTTAAAATGTATATGGTATGAACACAAAGCCTTAAAAAGTTAACGGTTTGGCGAGAGGTTAATGATAAGCGAAAAATAAGATACAGGTGTACAGCATAGAGATACCAGTGTTTCCGTAAGACATCTCATTCTTTATTACCCTATTAAATAAGTTTCAGGTTTTCGCTACATGAATGATAAGGTTACATTTAGTACTTTAGATTATCATTCTAATATTCGGTTTTTAAAATTAGTATTTAGAAATTAATGTTTAATAGTTGTATTAGTACATATTATTTAGTAATATTTACAGAATATATTAAAAAAAGAATACCCATGACCCAGGTTGTTTTTTCACAGTTGAAAACAATTTGGAAGAAAAGGAAGATAATGTGAATTAAGACTAGAATATCGGATGTGATAATGAAAACTCTTAAATATATTCACTCTCAGTCTCCCAGAGACAAATTATGATTTGTTAGATGCTTTCCAGAAGAATTGTCTACAGATATTAGCCGTCTTTCGAAGCATTATTAATAATAAGACAAGCGTATTAATTTTCTTAGTACATTCATTCAATACTTTGAGATTATACTATTTTATATTTGAAATTATAATATTTGAGATTATAATGGCAATACTTTGCCATTTTGTTCAACATAGCTGAACGGTCTAGTAACAATATCTCCTGGGATATTGGGTATATCAACCCAGACAGTTATGCAATTTGCCCATTATGCTCTACAGGCTAAGTTTCCCTTTAATACTAAATTAAAAGGCACTAGATGTATGCTGGTTGCGTACAAGACTACATAGACTATATTTTTGTTAAAAAAAAACAAACAAATGACTGTGAGTCTAACTGTGTTAGTTTAGTTTTCATATACTCATATTTATTGCTTATATTTTTAATATTTTTCATTTATTAAAGTCAAAACAAGTAAAAATTTAATTTTTTTTTGTTTTTAGTGAAGTGCAAAATATGTTCTGGTCTTCAGACATCGCGGGGTTTTCAGCCCTACTAGTGTTAATTTTTGCTTGTTTTGAGTTTGACTCGGTTATTTATTGTAATTTCTGTTCGTTATGGGTTTCATTTATTTATTCAAGTTATTTTCAAGTTCAATCTGGTTTATCTTAAAAAGAAAACGAAATTAAATCATATAATAGACCCTGCTCTGTTGTGCATTTGACGGTGAGACCCGTAAATATAAAGATTCATCACTATCACGCAGATCGGATCTCACCTCGCTCCCAAGACAGCCACACTCCTCCACAATTACTTATTATTACCTTAACTATCGGGTTCTTCCCTACCTCCCCAGAAGTAAAATCACCTTGCTGAAATAACTATAAAATATAAAAATAGTAATAAATACTTAACTTATATTAATCACTAATGACCTTTCACTAAATATTTCTTTGATTATTTTGAAGGACCCAAGTGAGCTCTTAAAAAGGACCCACGTGATCTCTTACATTGATGGTGATGTGTGATAGTTTTATGCTTTGAAGATTATTTGACTTTATTTCTGATTATTTAGGGTTTAATGGAGCTCTTTAGTTTTCTTTAAAAAACTTTTTTTGTGGGAAAAGTAAAAAAACTCCTTCAAGGATTTCACCTTCATACTCTTATTCAAAAGTTTAGTTTGTGGAAAAACTATTTTTTAATTTTTTATTCTGTTCGTTTTTTTAGTGTTCGTTTTTATACTTTAGTGTAAAGAGCAAGGCGTTGAGGAGGGGACAATCCCTTTCGTATACGGAATAATTTATGTTTGTTTTAACTTTTAATGTCGCTCCTTACTTGCAGTTGAAAAAAGTTTTTTTTTTCTGAACGTTTTTGAATTAATGCATGTTTTGATTTTGCATCACCGCATATGAATAATTAAGACAAAAGTTGCAAATTAGTATTTATATGCTTAATATATGTTCATATATATTATATGCGTAATACTATATGTTCATTTTAAGTTTTAATGCTGCTCATTACTTGATGCTGCTCATAGTTGAAAATAAAATATTTATTTTCTCATTGTTTTTTTAATAATGCTAGAAAATCCTGCGCCCCCTTCACGGAAATTTTCTTCCCTCATGATAAATTCCTCCATTGAAAGATCTTCCCACCTAACCCCTTCCCCCAACCCACCCCACCCTAACGCGAAAAAGTCCCCCTGAAAACATCTGTACATTTCATAATAACCATTACTATATATAAACAATGGTCAAAGTTTGTAACTTGCAACCCCTCCCCGGGAGACTGTGGGGGATTAAGTCGTCCCCAATGACATAGTTTTTACGTTTTTGACTAGGCTGAGCAGAATTGCTATCTCAAAATTTTGATCCGGTTACTTTGGGGAACAGCTATGCGTGGGAAGGGGCCTAGGTGCCCTTCAAATTTTTGGGTCACTACAAAAGGGCACTAAAACTTCTAATTTTCGGTAGAATGAGCCCTTTCATGCCACTTTAGGACCAGAGAGTCGATACAATCACCCCTGGGAAAAAACAAATAAAAACGCATCCGTGATCTGTCTTCTGGCAAAAAATACAGAACTTCCACATTTTTGTAGATAAGAGCTAGAAAATTCTACTATTTGATTCTCCGATACGTTGAATCTTATGGTGTGATGGTTTTTGTTAAGATTCCATGACTTTCAGGGGGTGTCTCCCCCTATTTTCTAAAATAAGGCAAATTTTCTCAAGCTCGTAACTTTTGGTGGGTAAGACTAAACTTGATAATACTTATATATTTAAAGTCAGCATTAAAATGCAATTCTTTTGATGCAACTATTGGTATCAAAATTTCGTTTTTTAGAGTTTCGGTTACTATTGAGACGGGTCACTCCCTACTACAGTTCGTTACCACGAACTGTTTGACGGTATTATTTAAATATTATAGAATAGTATTCAATTATAAATTGTGTAATAAATAATAAAAATCCAGATTTAAAAGCAAATAAACAGAAGTTACTTTTATGAACGAAAATCGACTACTTAAGCCTTCTCAATAAGAACCGCGATTTATATAACGTTGCAAATTACTTACTAAATTGATATTAATTAAAATATTAATTACTATAAAATATTAATTAATATTTATTTTTGTTGGTCCTATATGCGTTTTTACTCCTCTTTGAAAAAATATTTTTCGGAAAGCCTTTTCAATTAATAGATAGATAGATAGGTGTATTACAAAAACCCATGGGCCATATACACACAAAAATTTAAATAAATAACAAACAAGCAAGGAAATTAACAACAGTACGAATTACAAACACGCACAAAAAACAGAATTCGACGCAAAAAGTGCCTAATCTAACAACAAAAGAAACTAATCATATAAAACTTTTCTTCTTAATAAGGATTTATCTATATATACTCCCACTCAAAATATTGTGGTTGGGTTAATATTTTGTAGAATACCCGGAAGCATCAAATTAATCCCATGCAAATAAATTTCCCATAAATCCAAGAGCACCGGGCATTTCCGGAGAAAATGATCAAAGTCTTCATCATCATCTTTACAAAGGGGACAAACATACCGCCTATCAGGACCAACTATCATTTTATTTTTGTCGAAAGTTTTTTGCCTGTTCTGGATTGGAAGACAGTTCGCCCTAAGCTGAATCCAACGACGTAGAATCATAGCCGATAAATTAAATTTAAAAAAAACTTCCTTTCCAAAACTAGGTTTTGCCTGATTATAATGTTGTAGGGTTGTAGAATCTAAAACCAGCCCTTGTCAATGCTGAATTTCCTGACTCTCTAATATAAATCGTACCTGGCCTTCTAAATTTGTTGGTATATCACTAGAGCAAAGACCATTATTCCATAAATAAGGCATTCCTACTTTTTCTAGTAATGATTTAATTTGGGATAGCCACGAGGTTTTTAAACCACATTTCAAAATCTCTTCATATGCCGCTCTTACTAGTCTATCTTCATTACTCTTAGTAAACTTCAACCAGAATCTAAGCATTAAAATATACCTACGTAGCTTTAAAGAAAACAGGCCCATATCACCTTTCAGAATCTGTGAATGAGTTGTCTGATGTAGACCAAACACTCTTTTATAATACTGGAGCTGAAGGGACTCCAGTTGCTGCACCATTTCTCCACCCCATATCTCTGCTCCATATTCTATCACGGGTAAAATTTTTGTGTTAAATATTCTTTTATGCATTTTTAGGTTTTTAATCCCCATTATCGTCGGGTTTCTGAATATTCCTGACATGGCCACCCTACCTCTCTTAATTATTTCATCAACATGACTCCTTAGGCTTCCATTTTCAGATAAGATAAAGCCTAAATATTTTATTCTTTTACTTATAAATAGTTCCTTATTATTAAATTTAAATTTATATTTTTCATCGCCCCCAACTGCTTCATTAATATGAAGCAGTAACAATAAAGTTTTTCATACTAAAAGATTTCGAATTCGGTTAATATGACGAAAGAAAATACCGACAATATTCTTATGAACTTAGTATGTATCATCTGAAGAGGTTACGAATAGGGAATGTATATTGAGTAATGATAGGGAATATCTTAGGTATGATTCATCAATGAGTTAATAAGCATTTTAGTAATTGAAAAGGGAAAAACAAGCCATAATCAATATAAGTATTGTGTGAGTCAATGTTTTGTTATCTTTAAACATAACGTTTCAATTAAATAAAAATTTTGGAAGGTCATTAATGTAAATTTAAATAGTAATTTTCCTAGTACAAACCCTTGTGGAACAGTATCAAGCAGTTCGTGGTAACTAGCTGTAAGTAAGGAGTGACACGGCTTAGTAGCAACCAAAACGCTAAAAAAGAGTTTTGAAAACAAGAGATGGAGCAAAAGAATCCAATTTTTATGCTGAATCAAATATAAAGTGAAATGAGTTTAATGTTGCCCAACAAAAGCTGCAAGCTCGAAAAAAAATTGCCCAATGTTTCACAAAGATGAAAAAACCAACAACATCAAACGATCTTAACAAAAATTGTACCATCAAATTCATCGCATCGGAGAATCCTACCTTAGATTTTTTAAGCTCCTGTATACAAAACTGTAGAATTTTACCTTTTTACCTGAAGAAATATTTTTTCTTTGTTTGTTTTTTCCCAAGGGTAATGTTATCGAATTAATGATTCTAGAAAATTGAGACAGGGCTCATTTGATCAGGAATTTAAAGGTATGATGCTCAGTTAAGTGACTGTAAGGATTGAAGGGCGGCTGCTCTAGGCGGTCCACCATCTCTCACTCCTTTTTTTCCAAGATCACTTGATCAATATTTTTAGGTAGTCGTTTTGTTTTGCATAATTTAAAGGTCTATTAGCTATTTATGTGGGGATAATTTGACCCCCTACAGTCCTTGAGAAAACGGCTATAATTTAAGAAGTGTATCTGCTGTTTAGGTATAGCATTTGCTATTGGGAAGTATGCAGCTATTTTTTTGTTGGGGAAGTTTCCCGGAAAAATTTACCATGGAAGGTAGATTTCCAACTTGGTTCAAAAAAACGATCAGAAATTAAAGAATTTTTCAAATGAAAGCATGCCACGGAGAATTTTTGTGGTGAAATCGTCCACAAGAAAATTCTCCTGGGGGCTTTCAGCAAGGATAGAATTATCTGGGAGAAATTTTCCGTGGGAAGGAGGGTTTGAAGGAATTTCACTTTCAAGAATTTTCTGTGGTGGACAACATTTTCTGTGGAAGAAGCTGGATTTCCTTAAATTTAAGTAAAAAACGCTCACAAATTAAATATTTTTTTTAAACTGAAAGAAAGGAGCAATATTAAAACTTAAAAAGAAAAGAAATAATTCCGTAAATGAAATGGGTTGTCCCCATCTTACCACTTCAGTCTTTGCGCTAAAGTCCAACTTTTTGTCTCAATTTTTTAAGAACGTTTCCTGAAACACAATGGCTGTTTAATTAGAATAAGAAGTTTTTTCTATTAAGTACTAAAATACTTTAGCCTGAAGAACTGGGTATTGAGGAAAGGGTAAATCCATCATACATGTAATGATTTTTGCTGGTTCTAAGTTTGAATATCGGTAAAAAAAAAAAAAAGAATTATCGAAGGATTTAGACTGGGTAAGAGGGAATTAAAATTCTGCTTGGATTCCAGGATTTTATGATGGCACGTGACAGGTAATTTAACATTGTGGTAACAATATATTTGAACCCTCTATACATACAAAATGAACTTAGAGACAAATGCAGAAAGAAACGTACATAATAAAACACTTATCGTCGTAAACACTAAACGATTAATACACCACAACGGAAACTCTACGACTGATTCAGACCGCTTTCTGAATCTGCCATCTAATACATTCATGATGTTGATCTCATGTACTTTTGTTTAGAAGATGTGTGTCTTATCTCGTCTTCTGTTGGTACTGTTTTAACTTTGTTTGCCTCATCTGTGAAGAACCAGGTAAGAAAAGCGAATCTCGCATTGTGTGATTATGTTCACAAGACATTTTTAATGACGTTCTGTAGAGTTGGTACATCACTGGATGTGTCTGGCCAGGTAAATATATGTGGTAATCCAGTTTAGCAAGTTGATCATCTCCGCTACCTTGGTTTTTATCTTCCTTGCAAATCTGGCACAGAATTGGCACAATGACACAATTGCATCAAAAATTACTCGTGGGATAGGCATAATTCAACATCTGTAGCATTTTCTCTCTCAAAGAATACTTTTAACTATGTATTAATCGTTGGTTTATCAATATATCTCCTACGGTTGCCTCCTATTTATTTATTTATTTATTTTCTTAATTTCCCTCAAAAAATGAGGAGTACGCTACAATATAATAAAAAGAAAAAACAAATGATAACACTTACAATCAAAACCTATCAAATATTCATCCAACACTTAAAAAAAAGATACAAAAACACTTGCAAATAGATTAACCTATAAATCATGAAGAGCCAGAACTGTTGCTAAAAAACGGAAATAAATTATGGCCTAAAAGGTTAATTTTTGCCCTATCTTCAAATGTTTTAGATTTTTTCTTTATACAGACTACAGGATCCTTCACATTAAGCTTTAAAACAATCTCAGTGTTACTAAAAGAAAGGGGAAAACCAAATAAAAATTTACAAAATTTAAAATAAGAAACTTTAATGGGCGAAAGATCAGAAGGTCTGAAATTTCGGAAGAGGAGGGACAGGAACAATACGTGAGGCAGAGCAACAGCGCTATACATACGACCAAGGACGTACCCACGGTAAAGACCCCGAAAACGAATTAAATGACCAAATGCCTTGCGTAGTTTCATCTGAACATGCTGAACCAGGACTGGTTTGAAATCTCTTTTCGAAGCAGCATAAGGTAATCCCAAATAAGTGACTATTGGCGACGACTGAAAAATAACACCATTGCCGCAATCGAGAGTCGCCCTGACATTATCCTCTAAACAATTTACAACAAAAAATTGACATTTTTCAAAACTGATAGAAAGGCCCAAACCTTTTAAACAATTAATTAAAATATTAAAATTAGAAACAAGACTAGACTTGGACCGGCTTAGAAGGATAATGTCATCAGCATATGCAATGTAAGACAGATTTCGAGATAATGAAACAGACGAGCAGGAAAGAGAATTAAGGGCAGTAGCTAAACAAGAATTGAATATATAAGGAGAAATAATTCCTCCTTGTCTAATTCCTCTACCCACTTGAATTAATTTGGACTGAGATGAAGACGAACTCGGACAGATACGGATCTTTAAACCAGAATACCAAGAGCGAAGGACTCGTATGACAGCTAGGGGCAATCCAGCATGGATTAAAGTGAGCAGAGCGGATGCATGAGAAATGTTATCAAAGGCCCCTTTGTTATCAATCAAGAGGGCGTAGAGCGGTCTCGCTTCTTCGATAACTTTGTTGAAAGATGCATGGGCATGGTCACATCCCAAACCTCTCTTGAAACCAACTTGATTAGAACCAGTGTCAAGAATTTCAAGAAGATCCTTCAAACACAACTCAAACACTTCCCCAATCATAGAACCTCTAGTAATTGGCCTCCAGGAACTACAAGATGACAAGTCTTTTTTCCCGCTCTTAGGAATAGGCGTAACTATGCCAATAAAGAATGACGATGGTACTAAACCAGTAGTAAGTAAAAGGTTGAAAAATGCCAGTATAGTAATAAGAAAAGAAGAAGGAGCAAGTTTGAGGTGATTAGCAAATAAGCCATCATGATCCTTAGCCGACTGCGCCTTTAACGTTTTGATTGCTCCACGTAACATATCCTCAGAAATCCTGTAATAAGTTGAAAAATTCTTCAACCTTTCATCTAATTGCAACACGACACTGTTAGAATCGTACGAAGTCGACAACTCAGAAAAATAATTTTCCCACTCTTTTAACGATGGTGTGGAATTAGTATCAGGCATGTTAATCCGCCTATTGCCTCGGAGAACATTCCAAAGGAGATTCTTGTCCTTGTCGTTATCAATGTTTGAAGAAGCTTCTTCTATGACCAGGTTATTATGACGACGGAGCTCCGCTTGGAATTCGGCCTTTCTCTTTTTCATTAGCAAAAAAACTGGATGCGAGTCTCTTGGCTTACCGAGGGCCCACCATTCCCAATACGCTTGTTTAGACGCCTTATTAGAATTTACCAAAAAAGAATTGAGGCTCCAAAAAGCTTACTGCGCGCCCAATCTTATCCTATTAGTAGGAAAAACTGCCGCAGCACCATACTTTAAGCAATGGATTAATTCAAAATAAAGACAATTAATAGTCAAAGAGGGATTACTGTCCATTGAATCCAAACTATCAGGGATATAAACTTTATCAATTAAAGTCCCAACTCTTTCTTGGTAAAGCGGTCTAAAATTTGGATTCCAATCAACCCGATCAAAAAATTTAGGAAGCTTATTACCAGAAAAATGAACTGGGGGAGGACGAGAAGCCAAAGGGGGTATAAGGAACTGAAGCGGCATGTGGTCACTAACGGGGAAATCTTCGATTACACTAACCACAGGCAAAGGATCACTTGGGTTAGAAGAAAAAACATGATCAAAATTAGTTGTACTACCACTCCAATGAATATAAGTAAAATCCTGGGATTTCGGTAAAACAGAAAAATTAGGAAGACAAGAAGATAAAATTGTACCCCTTTCATTTGCTATATTTGGATCACAGTTAAAATCACCTAAAATATAAGTACGCAAATTTGACTGTAAACTAGAGACAAAACGACTAAGATTAAAACAGCATTGAGTAAACGCATCAAAAGAAATATCATCATGGTAATCAGTCTATAGAGCAGAAACTTCTTATGAAACTATGGAGGAGTCCTAGTTCTTCAAAATAAAGCTGTTAGAGTAATCGGTAGGCATGAACAGGATGTACATAACACCGTCGATTGTTTTAGGTCCCTGAAGCTCCTTCATGTTGGTCAGATAAGAGATTACCAAGCTTCAGTATTTGTGTTTCAGTGTAGGAAATGTTTAACCCCTAATGTTTTTAAGAGTCTTTACCAAATTAATATTGACCTGTATAACTATGGAACTAGGCAAAGTGATAACATAGTTGTTGATTTGGGTCGTGGTACTAGGGTTTCATTTTCAATGAAACACCTGGGTCCATCTGTACGGAATGAGCTACCACTGAGCATTCGGGTGGCGGAGCACCCACCTAAATTTAAACAGAACGTAAAAGATTGTTTTTTGGGGAAAATTTATTGAATTTATTTTTGCTGTTAGGTTGGGTAGGGGAGTAAGAGAAGCTTGAGCAGTAAGGGAGGACTGGGGAGGTAAGGGTGGGCAGGGGCTAAGGTGGGGTTGGGAGTGCAGAGTGGAGAACGGAAGGAGAGTTCAGTATTGAAGAGTATTTGAAAGTTTCACTCTTTCTCTCGACTCTACATTTTGAAACAGTAAAAAACTTTAGCGTAGAGAGCAGGAGGTTGATGAGGAATCAGCCCCTTTCATATACGAAGTAATTTCTGTTCGTGAGTTTTAATGTCGCTCCTTACTTACAGTTAAAAAAAACTTGTTTTTTTTTTATTTAATTTCTGAACGTTTTTGAATCAATGCATGTTTTGGTTTTGGCTCTCCGCAGAGGAATAATTAAAACGAAGTTTGCATATTAATTTTTTTTTGGTTAAATGGCTTTTTCATAGTTTTGATACAATGATTTTGAGAAAAAAGGAGTGGGGGAGGAAGTCTAGTTGCCCTCCGATTTTTTGGTTACTTAAAAAGGCAACTAGAACTTTTTTACGATTTTTTTATTAGTAAAAGATATACGTAGCTTATAAATTAGCTTACGTAACGCACTTTTGTATTCTCATGTTTTTATTACATATATGAGGGGGTTCACCCCCTCGTCAGTACCTCGCTCTTTACACTAAAGCTTAAATTTTGATCCCAATTCATTAAGAATGACCCCTGAATCACAAAAGCCGTAGAATAAATAGTTGAAATTACTAAATAAACTTTAGCGTAAAGAGCAAATTATTAGGAGGAGGTGGGCCCCTCATATGCGTAATAATTTCTGTCCGTTTTAAGTTTTAATGCTTCTCCTTACTTCCAGTTGAAAAAATTTTTTCATAGTTACTTTTTCATTGTTGTTCTTTTTTTTATTAATGCTAGAAAATCCTGCGCTCCCTTCATGGAAATTTTCTTCCCCCATGACAAATTCCTCAATGGAAATTTCCCCCAACATACCCCCCTCTTCTCAACCCCTCCCGCAACCAAAACATCCCCTTGAAAAAGTCTGAACACTTCCCAATAACCATTACAATATTTAAGAACTGGTCAAAGTTTGTAATTTTTAGCCCCTCCCACGGGGACTCTGGGGGAGTAATTGGTCCCCAAAGACATAATTATAAGGTTTTTCGACTACGCTAAATAAAATGGCTATCTCAGAATTTTGATCCAGTGACTTTGGGAAAATAATTATCGTGGGAGGGGGCCTAGGTGACCTCCAATTTTTTTGGTCACTCAAAAAGGGCACTAGAACTTTTCATTTCCGTTAGAATGAGACCTCTCGCAACATTCTAGGACGACTGGTTCGATACGATCACCCCTGGAAAAAAACAACAACAACAACAAAAGAACAAACCAATAGACACGCATCCTTGATCTGCCTTCTGGCAAAAAAATACAAAATTGCACATTATTGTAGATAGGAGCTTGAAACTTCTATACCAGGGTTCTCTGATACGCTCAATCTGATCGTGTGAATTTCGTTAAGCTTCTATGACTTTTAGGGGGTGTTTCCCCCTATTTTCTAAAATAATGCAAATTTTCTCAAGCTCGTAACTTTTAATGGGTAAGACTAAACTTATATATTTAAAATCAGCATTAAAATGCGATTCCTTTGATGTATCTATTGGTATCAAAATTCCATTTTTTTTATGGATATTAAACTTAAAACGAACAGAAATTACTTCGTATATGAAAGAGGCTGCTTCCTCATCAACGTCCCGCTCTTTACACTAAAGTTTGACTCTTTTTAGAGCTTTGCTCTACTTTTTAAAACAGTAAAAAAAACTTTAGCGTAAAGAGCAGGGCGCTGATGAGGAACCAGCCTCTTTCATATACGAAGTAATTTCTGTACGTTTTAAGTTTTAATGTCGCTCCTTACTTTCATTTAAAAAAACTTGTATTTTTTTGTTTAATTAGAACAAAAACTCTTACCCGTATCAATTTTTGACAAGCTTTCAGAAGGAAATGAATCGTATTTTCAACGACGCAGGACTTAAGTGTAAAAACTTTATCTTTCACAGTACCCCAGGAATGGCACATTGGTATATAAATTTTAATCTGGGGCACCTGGTGGTCAGTCGATGGTAACATGACATCCAGCAAATCTGTTCAGATATTCTTAGTCAATTAGTACACGGAAAGTGCATGCAAAACGGGGGGGGGGCATATTGCTGAAAAAGGAGTCTTCTTTTTGATGTGTCGATAAAACAAGTCTTTAATGTTAACTGCCCCCTTTTCCTGGTAAGTTTCTCCTGAATTTTCTCGTGAATTGTGAATTGTTCTCGTGAGTTTTCCCCTTCAAATTTTATAGATTCTTTTGTGCCAATGAGAATGTGAAAAAAATCTTTTATGATATAAAATATAAAAAAAAACCTACAGTAGAGAGGGGTCCCTCGCCTAACAGCACCCTTATTCCAGAATGTGAGATTATTAGAGATTAATCATTATCTTCAACCCTCCCTCCTCTCAGACCTTTATTTATATTTGGGAAACTCCATTTGTAGTATTTCGATATGTATAAAACGATTTATTTCAAGAATGTCATTGGATCAATAAGGCCAATATCTAGGAATAATTTGTTTTTGGTGAAACAGTATGGCAGAAAATAGCACAATCTCGTGGCAAAATCCCTTTGGCTGCACTAAAGCGGCACTAGCATTTTCAACTTTCATTTAAATAACCCCTTCCTTGATTTTCTAGAACCATTGGCTAGATTTCTGGGAAAATGTAAATATGTTCAATACACGTTCTTTTACGTATGTAAAACATAAACATAAGAACTTTTGTCAAGCGTAATGTTGATGTAACCTACCTATTTTCTGGGAAAACGTGCAAATTCTTCAGAGCTGGTAAATTTACATTGCCAACGTGGCAAAATGCAGGACCTGTTCCATGCAAATATCTAGGTTCTTTGTACATATCAAACAAATACGCTAGTTTTGCCCATCGAGATACATGCTGAAAGTTCAAAAGCCTTTTCCTCTGCTAATTTGCTTCAGTATTCCGAGGTCTTTCAAGGACTGGGTAACTAAGTATGGCTCATAGTATTGCTACTATGAAATATCTTTTGGTGATATATTGTCTCATATTGAACTTTTCAGAATTCGAAGGAGCATTTAGTGGTAAGTTTCTAAATAAAGTATTTGTAAATAAATCAATTAGTTAAATTTTTAAATTAGTCAAATTAGTTAATTAGTTAAATATTAGTTAAATTTGCAGCACTGTTGTCATGGCATGTTTGGCCATGTGGCATGGCCAAGCACTGTTTGGCATGTGCCAAAAACTAGTACCAAAAAGTACAACAATGACATATTGCTGACTTTGAGATAGTCCTGAAACGTGGATGAAGCTAAATTGAGAAAAAAGTCGCAAAAAGTAAAAAACAAAGGTCTTTTTTAAGATCTGACCATTGTCTTTCACATACTTCAAAGCTATAAAGTCGCTTCGATGACTTTGATTCTGGTATTTATATTGACCCGACAATTCAGAATAATTTATTGCTAGTGGTCTATCTGAATTGTCATTTCTTCGATACCGCTCGTTTGAACGAAAATGCTTAGAGACTGAACGTGCTTGATAAGCTTAGTTTGGTGTAACACATCGACTACTCAGTTAGATGATAAAACGAAGCAAGTTTTTAAATTATTCCGTAAATGAGACGGGTTGCCTCTTCCTTACCCCCTAGATCTTTACGCTAAAGTTTCAAAGTTCTTTAAAATACTTATGATTCAAACTGATTGACCCTGGGGATTCAGGAGTCGTTCTTAGTTAACTTGAACAAGACTCATACTTCAGCGTAAAGAACGGGAGATGTGGAAGGGGCACCTTCACATAAGGAAAAATTTTTTTCCGTTTTAAGTTTTAAACCTGCTCTTTACTACCAAGAGAAAAATATATGTTTTTTATTCGTTTTCTGACCATTTTAGAAATTGCGCCGGCTAATCTCCCCTCCCTTGTAAAATATTTTCTGAAATTTTCCCCGGAAACTTTTATCTGGAGAAAAAATTTCCCCGTGAGAAATCCCCCGTACAGAGATCCCGCCTAACACTCCAAGAAATTCAATGTTTCCCATGAGCTGGGGGGGATGGTCTTGTCATCTCCAAAGGCATAGTTGTTGAACCTTTCAACAATTCTAAACCAAGTGGCTATCTCAGAATTTTGATGGGATATCTTGGGAGAAAATAAGGGCGTGAGAGGACATATCTGGGAACCCGGAGCTCCACAATAAGGTTCTTAAATATTCTGTACTGAATGGTATGAATATGATTAAGATCTCTTAACTCTTTTGAGTTTCTTCTCCCCTATTTGGAGGATCGGGAAAATTTTCCCAGGCTTGTAGCTTCCGATGGATGAGACTAAACTAAATGATTGTTTATATATTAGGACTGGACCTAAAAAGTCTTTTCTTTTGACCTATTGTCATCAAAATCCCTGTTCTTAGATTTTCGATTACGATTGGGCTGGGTCGCTCCTTACTCACAGATCGTTACCATGAACTGTTTGAAAACAAAGTGACCTTATTGGGGCTCAAGAATTAGGCAACTTTCTTTCTCATTAAGAATTTTTAATTGTTTTAAGTTGTAAAATTGATCTTTTATATCAATTGAAAAAAATATATTATGTTTAGTTACATTTGCAAGTCTATCATCAATTTTGATTTTAATGTACAGCAATGACCATAGTGTATAATATTGATCCATACAGGGGATGAAATAGCAAAAACAATAGCAATGTATATAGCACTTTTTGAATGAGTTTGACATCCTTCTGAACATTCCTTGGAAACTGGAACTTAGCAAGCTCTGACAACTTGGATGACCTTAGTGTCATTTTGAAAATCATCTGGAAGTTTCTTTTTAGACCCTGATCTAGGGACACTGGGCTGTCATATCATCTCTTAAGGTATGTTTATTGGAATTTTCAAACAGTTCGTGGTAACGAACTGTAGTAAGGAGCGACCCGGCTCAATAGTAACCAAAAGTCTAGAAAATGGAATTTTGGTACCAATAGCTACATCAAAAGAATTGCATTTTAATGCTGATTTAAATATATAAGTTTCATCAAGTTTAGTCATACCCATCAAAAGTTACGAGCCTGAGAAAATTTGCATTATTTTAGAAAATAGGGTGAAACACCCCTTAAAAGTCACAAAATCTTAACGAAAATCACACCATCAGATTCAGCGTATCACAGAACCCCACTGTAGAAGTTTCAAGCTCCTATCTACAAAAATGTGGAATTTTATATTTTTTGCCATAAGGCAGATCACGGATGCGTGTTTATTTGTTTGTTTTTTTTTCCCAGGGGTCTTCGTATCGATCCAGTTGTCCTAGAATGTTGCAAAGAGGGCTCATTCTAACGGAAATGAAAAGTTCTAGTGCCCTTTTTAAGTGACCAAAAAAATTGGAGGGCATCTAGGCCCCCTCCCACGCTAATCATTTTCTCAGAGTCAACGGATCAAAATTCTGAGATAGCCATTTTATTCAGCGTAGTCGAAAAACCTCATAACTATGTCTTTGGGGACGACTTACTCCCCCACAGTCCCCTTGGGAGGGGTTACAAGTTCAAAACTTTGACCAGTGCTTACATATAGTAATGGTTATTGGGAAGTGTACAGGCGTTTTCAGGAGGATTTTTTCGTTGGAGGCAGGGGTTGAGAAGAGGGGGATATGCTGGGGGAACTTTTCATCGAGGAATTTGTCATGGGGGAAGAAATTTTCCATAAGGGAGCGCAGGATTTACTAGCATTACTTAAAAAAAAAACAATGAAAAAGTTTTTTCACCTGGAAGTAAGCAGCAGCATTAAAACATAAAACAAACAGAAATTATTACCCATATAAGGGGCTCACCTCCTCCTAATACCTCGCTCTCTACGCTAAAGTATTTTTAGTAATTTCAACTATTTATTCTTCGGCTTTTGTGATTCAGGGGTCATTCTTAATGAATTGGGAAAAAATTGAAGCTTTAGTGTAAAGAGCGAGGTACTGACGAGGGGGCGAACCCCCTCATATATGTAATAAAAACACAAGAATACAAAAGTTCTTTACGTAAGCTAATTTATAAGTTACGTATATCTTTTACTTAGAAAAAGATTCGTAAAAAATTTAAAGTTATAGTTGCCTTTTTAATTAACCGAAAATCGGAGGGCAACTAGGCTTCCTCTCCCACTCTTTATTTCTCAAAATTATTCGATCAAAATTATGAGAAAGCCATTTAGCCAAAAAAAATAAATATACAAATTTCGTTTTAATTATTCCTCTGCGGAGAGCCAAAATCAAAACATGAATTGATTCAAAAACGTTCAGAAATTAAATAAAAAAACAAGTTTTTTAAATGAAAGTTAGGAGCGACATTAAAACTTAAAACGAACAGAAATTACTCCGTATATGAAAGGGGCTTTTCCTTCTCAACGCCCCGCTCTTTACGCTAAAGTTTTTTTTTACTGTTTTAAAATGTAGAGTTAAGAGAAAGAGTCAAAATTAGCGTAAAGAGCGGGGGGTTGAGAAGGAAAAGCCCCTTTCATATACGGAGTAATTTCTGTTCGTTTTAAGTTTTAATGTCGCTCCTTACTTTCATTTAAAAAACTTGTTTTTTTATTTAATCAATTATAAGAAAACATATAGCTTAAGATTTGTATTGGATGTTTTCTGAGGTTAGGCACGAACAAGGTAGCTAAAAGAGGCATGGGAGGGGGGATGGATGGCCTCTAATTACTTTTCTTTCTTAGAAAGAACACTTAAAACATTAAAATTTCTAATCAAACGAGCCCCCTTCAAGGTTTCTATTATCACGCCTTCCGTAGAAAGTTGTTACTAGAAAAAAAAAAAAAACACATAAAAGGCTTAAGACTTTTTGCTACGTTTAAATAATAAAAAAAAAGTTTTTTCAACTGAAAGAAAGGAGCGAAATTAAAACTTAAAACGAACAGTAATTGCTTCGTATATGAAAGGGGCTGTTCCCTCCTAAACACCCAGCTCTTTACGCGAAAGTTTGACCTTTATCACAACTCTACTTTTCAAAACAATAAAAAAAAACTTTAGCTTAAAGAGCAGGGTGCTTAGGAGAGAACAGTCCCTTTCATATACGAAGCAATTTCTGTTCGTTTTAAGTTTTAGTGTTGCTCTTTACTTTCAGTTGAAAAAACTTGTTTTTTATTTAATTTCTGAACATTTTTGAGTTAATGCATGTTTTGATTTTGGCTCTCCGCGGATGAATAATTAAAACAAAATTTGCATAGCCCATTAATTTTTTGTGGCTAAATGGTTCTCTCAAAGTTTTAATCGGACGATTTTGAAAAAAAGGGGTGGGGTAGGAGGCCTATTTGTCCTCCAATTTTTGGTTACTTAAAAAGGCAACTATAACTTTAAATTTTTTTACGAATGTTCTTATTAGTAATGAGCATACGTATAAAAAAACCTTTATGTCAATGCCTCGCTCTTTTAAATTTTATTTCAGTTTTTTTTTAAGAATGACCCCTGAATCAAAAAGGTCGTAGAATAAATAGTTGAAATTACAAAAAATACTTTAGCGTAAAGAGCGAGGTATTTAGGAGGAGATGGATCTCCTCATATGTGTAATAATTACTGTTCGTTTTAAGTTTTAATGCTACTCCTTACATCCAGTTGAAGAAACTTTTCATGTTTATTTTTTCATTTTTTTTTAAAGAATGCTAGAAAATCTTGCACCCCCTTCATGGAATCTTATTTCCCCTATGATAAATTCTCCATGGAAAGATCATCCATGTGACCCCCTCCCTCAATTCCCCACTACTCGAAAAGTTAAATAATTAGTCGTGACACATGTCACTAGTCTTGTTACACACTCTAAACTAAACAAATTGGGAAGAGTACAGACGTTTTCTTAGGAATTTTTTTTTGTTTAGAGGGGGAAGTTCAGGGAGGGGGTACAGGTACATAGTTAATCCCGCTTAATTTCTATTAGTTGTTGACTGGTCAAATCCAAAAGAGAACTGCCTAGGCAATGAGCAACGTGGGTCCAATGTTTTTTTTTAGGAGGAGTGGATGGGTATTTTTTGGCATAAAATGATTTGTTGTAGAAACTTTAAAAGAGCTCATTTAATTGAATTTTCAAAGGGCTAGTGCCCTTTTGAATAGCCAAGATTGATCTGAGGGTAAGAATCCCCTCCTCCCATCACGTGGAAGAATTCATGTGGAATTCTTCATTTCGTCAAGCATCATGTGGAAAAATTCCACATTTTTGTAGATAGGAGCTTGAAACTTCTACAATAAGGTTCTCTAACACGCTGAATCTGATGGTGTGATTTTTGTTAAGACTTTATGACTTTTCGGGGGTGTTTTCTCCTATTTTCTAAAATGAGGCAAATATTATCAGGCTCGTTACTTTTGATAGGTAAACTTAATCTTGATGAAAGGTATATATTTAAAATCATCATTAAAATACGATTATTTATATGTAACTATTGATATCAAAATTCCATTTTTAAGGTTTCGGTTACTATTGAGCCGGGTCGCTCCTTACTACAGTTCGTTACCACGAACTGTTTAATATCCTCTTTTCTCTAAACGCATCTGATCGAAATTGTGAGAAAGCCATTTTTTACAATAATCCAAAAGTCATGTAATAGTGTCATTAGGGTAGAAACAATCCCCCGAAACCAGGATCAAGGGTTGATAATTATGCCCCAAGACATATAAGGTTCTTACGAACTTATGGTCGCATAGACTTTAGATTGGATGGGGTTTGTTTGATTGATAGTCGGAAGTTTTAGTGCCCTTTTCTAGTCAATTTTCTAGTTAAAAGTAAATGGAAGGCACCCCCCCCCCCAAGCCTATCATTCCCCATAACATCCGATCAAAATATTCAGAGAGCTATTATATTCATCACTGTTGCACTATCCAGTAATTATGTCTTTGGGGATACCAAGCTCCCCACAACCCTCAGGGCAGTTTGTTCATTGTTTACAAATAATTTATGTTATTGAGAATTTACTTTCCAAAGAGACGAATGAAATTCAGGTGAACCTTTCAGAGAATGTTGAGTAGAGTGTTAAACTGGATCAAAACATGTTTTGTTTATATAGATTTCCAAAAAGGCGTAAAACTCAGGAATGACTGAGTATATTAACTTAGAACTTTCAGGAAATGATAAGGGAGATGATCAAAAAGGGAATATTTGCATGCCACCACTAGGCTACTGCTACAACTGCCGTCACTACAAAAGCTACAACTACTGCCACCACACTAGTCAATTTACAATATTGAGGGGAAATTGAAACTAAATCAAGAACTGCTATGTGGATTTACATTATCAAAAGAGCGTATCCCAAGAATTGATTTGGGTATTAAGTTATAACTTTCAGAGAATGCTGAAAGAGAATTATCGTCTTACCAAAAGGCAATATGAGCAAGGTACTACTAATCATACTATCACTGCTACATTTACTTCTACTACTACGGCAATTACTACTTCTTATGCAACTACTTGTAAGGCTAAGAGTATTGATATGATAATTTTAATAAGTATTTGAACATACAGTTTATGAAAAGAGCATGTTAGCAATGTCATAGTAATGGCCAATTGTATTAAATTAAGACTTTTAGGACGTGATGAGAGGGATGTTTAATTGATCAAAAGGTAATATGATAACACTAACTGTTGCTCCTAGAACTACTACCATTACTACTAATACTACTACTAGCAATACCATTGCTACTACTGTGACTCCTATTACAATTATTCCTAATGATATGAAGGTGAAATTTCGAAGAAATTTTGAGGGAGGAAGTTGAGCTGCATCCCAAAACGGTGTTTGAATGCAGGTTATCAAAAGGGGTGTAAGAGTAATATCTTAAGAACAGTTTGGTGTGCGAAATTGAAACTAACAGGGCCTGTTGTGAAGGATGTTGAACTAACCAAAATGAAATATTATTATCGTAAATTATAAATAAGTGCATTCTAATCACACTGCCAATACTGCTACTATTATTATTGTGTCTACTAGTACCACTGCCACTACAGCTAGGGTTACTACTATTAATTTTACTGCTACTACTATTGTAAAAGGGCCTATAAGCAATATATTGGACAGCGCCACTCTATAATATCTAGAAGTGTCATTGGCACTGTGTGCATGGCTGCCAATAAGACACCTCAGCAATATCTTTGGAGCGACTGGGGTATTAAGTTTAAATTTTTAGGGCTATTACTAATACCACTTCTGTTCTTACAACCTAAATAAATCAGAATGGTGTAAATGTCCTTAGGTTGTCAAAGAGCATACATAGAATTTTTTGTGAATGGTATTCAGTTTTATTTTCCAGATCAACTTGAGGATTTATAAATATAAATTAAACAATACTATTTGCGTATGGATTAAGAATTATTGAAAAGCTTTCTCCAATATACAAATAGCAAGCCAAACTAAATATTCTTATAGAATATTGAATAAAAAAAAGTTTTTTTTTTTTAACTGAAAGTAAGGAGCGACATTAAAACTAAAACGAACAGAAATTACTCCGTGTATGAAAGGGGCTATTCCCTCCTCAACGTCCCGCTCTTTACGCTAAAGTTTGTTTCTTCCTTCCAATTCTACTTTATAAAACAGTAAATAACTTTAGCGTAAAGAGCGGGGCGTTGAGGAGGGAACAGCCCCTTTCATACACGGAGTAATTTCTGTTTGTTTTAAGTTTTAATGTCGCTCCTTACTTTCAGTTAAAAAAACTGTTTTTTTATTTACTTTCTGAACGTTTTTGAATTAATGCATGTTTGATTTCGGCTTTCCGCAAATGAATAATTAAAAAGAAATTTGCGTATTAATTTTTTTTGCTAAATGGCTTTCTCTTAGTTTTGATCCGACGATTTTGAGAAGAAGGTGGGGGAGTAGGCCTAGTTGTCCTTCAATTTTTCGGTTACTTAAAAAGGCAACTAGAAATTTTAAATTTTAACGAGCGTTTTTATTAGTAAAAAATATACGTAACTTACAAATTAACTTACGTAACGAACCTCTATATTCGTATATTTTTATTATGTATATGAGGGGATTTTCCCCCTCGTTAATACCTCGCTCTTTACACTAAAGCTTTAATTTTGTCCCAATTCTTTAAGATTTGGCTGTAGATTCGCTCTGAATCACAAAGGCTGTAGAATAAATAGTTGAAATTACTAAAAATATTTTAGCGTAAAGAGCGAGGTATTTAGAAAGAGATGAACCCCCTATATGCGTAATAATCTCTGTTTGTTTTAAATTTTAATGCTGGTCCTTACTTCCAAAGGAAAAAAAATTCATATTTATTCTTTCATTGTTTTTTAAATCATGCTAGAATATCCTGCGCCCCCTTCATGGAATTTCTCTTCTCCCATTACAAATTTATCCAAGGGGAGACCCTCCTAAGTAGTCCCCTCCCCTCAACCCCCCAACCAAAAAAATCTCCCTGAAAAGGTCTGTACACTTCTAAATAACAATTACTGTATGTAAACGCGGGTCAAAGTTGTGTAACTTGCAGCCCCTCCCCCGAGGACTATGGGGGAGTAAGTCAGCACCAAAGACATAGTTATTATATTTTTCGACTATGTTGAACAAAATGGCTATCTCAAAATTTTGATCCGTTGAATTTGGAAAAAAATGAGTTAGGGAGGGGGCCTAGGTGCCCTCCAATTTTTTGGTCACTTAAAAAGGGAACTAGAACTTTTAATTTCTGTTAGAATGAACCCTCTCGCGACATTCTAGGACCACTTGGTCGATACGATTACCCCTGGAAAAAAAAAACAAACAAAAAAACAAACAAACACGCACCTGTGATCGGTCTTCTGGCAAAAAATACTAAGTTCCACATTTTTGTAGATAGGAGCTTGAAACTTCTACAGTAGAGTTTTCTGATACGCTGAATACGATGGTGTGATTTGTGTGAGGATGCGATTTGTTAAGATCTTATGACTTTTAGGGGGTGTTTCCCCCTATTTTCCAAAACAAGGCAAATTTTCTCAGACTCTTAACTTTTGATGAGTAAGACTGAATTTGATGAAACTTGTATATTTAAAATCAGCATACAAATCCAATTCTTTGATGTATCTATTAATATCAAAATTCCGTTTTTTAGAGTTTCGTTTACTATTGAGCCTGGTCGCTCCTTACTAGAGTTCGTTACCATGAACTGTTTGAAAAGATGTAAAACATAATTTTTCCATGAAAAATATTATGTCAATAAAAAACGAACAAAAATTTAAAATAAAAGACTTTTTCTACAAAAAAAGTTTTTAAGAGAAAAGCAAAGAGCTCCATTAGGACAAATATGAGAAGAAAGAAATTCAAATAATATCCCAGCCGTAAAGCTACCACTAATCACCATCAATAAGTAAATAAAACCAAATACGAACAGAAATAAAAACAAAAAACCGAGTCAAACTCAAAACGAGCAAAAATTAACATGAGTAGGGCTGATAACCCTAATGCCTTCTCAAGCGCTTTACTGAGAACAAAATACATTGGAAATACTTTCACCTTTTTTTTACTTTAATGTTGAAAAACTATCTACACTTTAAGGAATAAATATAAGTATATGCATAATAAACTGACGATCCACGATAATTTGTTTTTGTTTTTGTTTTTTTTCGCCAAAAGACACTATTAATAGGGATCAAATAAAAAAAGGTATTGTTTTTCAACCGAACATATGGAGCAATATTAAAACTTAAAAAGAACAGAAATTTTTCTTACGGCTGGGGGCTGTCTCCTCCTAAACTACTTACTCTTTACGCTAAAATTTGACTTGTTGTCAAAATTATTTAAGAAAAACTGCTGAAACACAAAGGGCGTTGTATTAGAATAAGAAGCTTATTTAAAGCCCTGAAAATCTTCAGTGTAACAAGCGACGGATTGATGAGAAGACAGTCCCCTCCATGCACGCAACAATCTCTTTTCGTTTTAAGTTTCAATGCTGCTTCTTACGCCCAGCTGAATAAACTTGTTTTTATTTAACTTCTGTTCGTTTTGATGCCTGCAAATATCCCATCTCTGTATTGGGAAAATTCAACCCAAAATATTTCCAGGGGAAATTTTTCCACGGGAAATTTCTCCGCATGAAAATTTCTCTGGACAAATACGTCCTTACTGAAGAATCCTCCAGACAATTCCCCCTGGATAGTTCTGCTTATTTTATTTTTTTTTAAAAAAAGCTTTTTTTCTTATTAAAGTTCTGATCCCTTTTAAAATAATAACGAAAGTACTTTTATCGTAAAAGATTTTTCCCAGAAAATCTCCACGTTGAAAATTAATCCCATAGAATAATCCGCAATAGAAAATTGTTCTCACGGAAAGTCCCCCCCCCCCACTGGAAAATGACAATGTGATTTTCATTATGATAGCTGGAGTTTTTGTGGCTATTTTCCCCTTTTTTTGAAAATCAGCAGATGTTCTCAGGCCTGTCGGTTTTGTTGGGTAGCATTAAACTTAATGAATATTATAGTTTTGGAATCAACATAAGAAAAACCATTCATTTGAAGTATTATTTGTAGAGTTTTAATTGCTCTTTAGACGTGTGTTACAGTCCGTTGTCCCGGACTGTTTAACGCAAGTTGCCTTCCTTAGTCCACTCTCGCTCTTAGACACTCTTAACAACACTCTAAACAACTTAAAAACTTAAAACAATCTCACTCACTCTAGTTTGTCATGTTGATCTTAGCATCTTAGCATCTTAGCAAGACCGACATCAGAGAATCGTACGACAATTTCTTCACTGCCCTATGGAAATTCTGTTTACTCCGAAACTTGTTAAGGGAAAAGCGATTAAATAAGCCATATACAAAACAATTTTTTAAACGTAAATTGTTTTTCCGTTTGATACGGATGGTTTTTTATTCAGTCGGGTTTTTATTGCTTGTTTTGGAAAGCGACTCTTCATTTTTGCCTATGTATATGGAGTTCATCTTTCTGTTTTGTATTGTTAGCTGTAGTTTTCTCTTTTTATTGTTTTTGCACTGATAACAACTGAAGCAAGATTGTCATACAAAATATGTTCATTTTTTCTTCCCTCCCCTAGCTGTCTGCTAGGGGTATTATTTCGTGAAAATTCTTAGGGGGGCGGGAAATTGAGAGCTGGTCATCCAAAGTCAAGCGAAAAAGACAGTGAATTATTAAAAGTGAGCCATATCAAACAGTTCGTGGTAATGAACTATAAGTAAGGAGCGACCTGGCTTAATAGTGGCCAAAACTATAGAAGACAGAATTTTAGTGCCAATGGATATATCAAAATAATTGGATTTTATGCTGATTTTAAATATATAAGCTCTATTAAGTTTAGTTATACCCATCAGAGGTTACGAGCCTGAGAGGTTAAAATCCTCCTGATTTTTAAAAAAAGGGTGAAATATCACTTAAAATTCATAGAATCTTAATAAAATTCACACTACGAGATTTAGAGTATCAGAGAACCCTACTGGAGATGTTTCAAGCTCCTATCTGCAAAAATGTGGAATTTTGTACTTTTTGCAAGAAGAAAGATCACGGATGCCTGTTTTTTCTTTATTACTTTTTCCTTTTTTTAGGTTTTTTTCCCCAAGGGTAATTGTATTGATCCAGTGGACCTATATCATCATAAGAGGACTCGTTCTGAGGGAAATTAAAAGTTCTAGTGCCCTCTTTAACTGACCATAAAAATTGTAGGACAACTAGGCCCCCTGTTATGTCACTTTTTCTGCTAATCATCTGATCAAATTTTGAGATTGCTGTTTTGTTCAGCATTGTTGAAAGGCTCAATATGTGTGTCTTTGTAAATAAAATGACCCCCTACAGCCCCTGCAGAAAAGTCTTTAATTTATCCGTTGTTTATGTATACTATTATATAGTATTAGTATTTTGGGAAATATGCATACATTTTTCGGGTGGGGAAGGGAGGACAAATAGTTTACTGGGGAGACTTTGCACGGGGAAAATTTTGCATGGAAAGTGAATTCTCCAAGGGATGAACTTTCAGGTGAAAGTGTATACTGAGGGAATTTTCTAGAATTCCTATGCAAACTTTCTTTATGTTTGCTTCCCTATACTGACTTAATTTTACCCATGGAGGTGTTAAGGGTAATTGTCTGTAGGAAATTTTCTCAAGGACTGAATTGTCTTGAGAATATTTCTTTGAGGGAGGGGTATTTTCCGTCGAGGTGTACCCAGATTTCCTGGCGTGATTTAAAAAGCAACCAGAAATTAAATAAAAGCTAGTTTTTTCAACTGAAAGTGAGGAGTAATAATAAATCTTAAAACGAACAGAAATTATTACGTATACGATGGGTGGTTGCCTCCTCTTCAAAAACACGCTCTTTACGCTAAAGTTTAAATTTTGTCCCGTTTATTTAAGAACTACTCCTGAAACACAGGGGTCATTTAATCATAACAATAAGCAATTTTTTTACTGCCGAAAAACTTTAGCACGAAGAGAAGGGCGTTGAGTACACGTAATAGTTTCTTTTTGTTTTAATTTTTAATATTGCTCCTTACTTTCAGTTGAAAAAACTTGTTCTTTTTATTTAATAGTACCATAAAGGCAAAGGTATACTGAAGAAAACTGATTTGTCTTTATGAATGCTTGAAAATGTAAGCCTGTCTTGGTTTTGAAAGGATTTTTGAAGATACTAAATTTGAGATGGGACAAACTGGTGTCTAGAAGGAGCAGTTGCCCCCTTTCCCAATATAAAATTACGCACCTGCTGTCTGTATTCCTTGTTTTTTTCTGAATTCCTATGGTTTACCCTTGCTGTTTTTCAAACAATTCGTGGTAACGAACAGTAGAAAAGAGCGACCCGGCTCAATAGTAACTAAACTCTATAAAATTGTACATCAAAAGAATTGAATTTTTACGCTGATTCTAAATATATAAGTTTAGATTTACCCATAAAAAGTTACGAGTCTGAGAAAATTTGCCTTATTTTAGAAAATAGGGAGAAAAATCCCCTAAAAGTCAAAGAATCTCAACGAAAATCACACCATCAGATTTAGCGTATCAGAAAACCCTACTTTAGAGGTTTTAAACTCATATCTACAGAAATGTGGAATTTTCTACTTTTTCCAAGAAGACAGATCACGGATGCGTGTCTATTTGTTTTCCTTTTTTGTTTTGTTACTTTTTCCCCAGGGGTGATCGTATTGAACCAGTGATCTTAGAATGTCACAAGAGGTCTCATTGTAACGGAAATTTATAGTTCAAGTGCCCTTTTTAAGTGACCAAAAAAATTGAAGGGCACTTAGGCCCCCTCTCACACTAATTTTTTCCCAAAGTCACTAGATCAAAATTTTGAGATAACCATTTTGTTCAAAAAGTCAAAATACCTTATAACTATGTCTTTCAGGACGACTTAATTCCCCAGAGTCCTCTGGGGAGGGGTTGCAAGTTACAAACTTTGATCATCGTTTACATACAGAAAGGGTTATTGGGACATGTACAGACATTTTCAGGTGGATTTTTTCACGTTAAAAGGGGATCGAGGGGAGGGGATTACGTGGGAAGATCTTTTCATGGAGGAATTTATCATGAGGGAAAAAATTTCCATGAAGGGGCCGCAGAATGTCCTATCATTATTTAAAAGAAAACAATGAGAAAATAAATTAACAAAAGTTTTTTTCAGGTGGAAGTAAGGAGCAGCATTAGAACCTAAGATGAACAAAAATTATTACGTATATAAGGGGGTTTTTCTCCTCCACAATACCTCACTCTTTACGCTACAGTCTTCTTAGTAATTTCTACTATTTATTTTACGGCCTTTGTAATTCAGGGGTCATTCTTGAGGAATTGGGACCAAATTGAAGCTTTAGTATAAGAGCAAGATACGTAATAAAAATATACAATTATAGAATTTCGTTACGCAAGTTAATTCGTAAGTTACATATATTTGTTTCTAATTAAAACGTTCGTAAAAAAAATAAAAAGTTCTAGTTGCCTTTTTAAGTAGCCAAGAATTGGAGTACAACTAGGCATCCTCCCTCACCCTTTTTTATTAAAAGCGTCTGGTCAAAACTATGAGAAAGCTATTTAGCCAAAAAAAAAATATATACAAATTTCGTTTTAATTATTCATGTGCAGTGAGCCAAAATCAAAACATGCATTAATTAAAAAACGTTCAGAAATTAAATTTTTAAAAACAAGTTCTTTAACTGCAAATAAGGAGCGACATTAAAACTTAAAACGAACCGAAATTATTCCTTATATGAAAGGGGTTGCCACCTCCTCAACGCCTCACTCTTACGCTAAGGGTTTTTATTGTTTTAAAAAGTAGAGTTGTGAGAAAGATTCAAACTTCAGCGTAAAGAGTGAGGCATTGAGGAGGTGACAACCCCTTTCATATAAGGAATAGTTTCTGTTCGTTTTAAGTTTTGATTCTTTACTTGCAGGTAAAAAAATTTTTTTTTTTTTATAATTAGTCCCGGCGGATTCGACCTCAGATCCAACGGATGGCAGGACTAAAGGGTCTTTAATGTACATAAATGCCTACAAACTGATGGCTTGGGCCTCCCAATAATAGCTGGTAAGAGTAAGCCCCCAAATAACTTTCTATTCCTGATTGGTCTGAAGATTTTATGAGTAAATCAATAGATATGAACAAAAATGAACCAGAATGAAAAAAATGTTGAAGCTAAGAATTCACTAAATTTCCCAAAAACTGAGGCCGAAATGGGACGATTTTTTTTTTTTTTAAGGCTTATAACCTATGTTTGTCAGTACTTGAAAGGTGAAAGGGATACAAATGGAACCAAATGGAAACGAAAATTACTTCATCCATAAGGAGACCAAGACTCTTTTACAAAGAGGTTGAAACTCGTATCCTTAAGTGCCTGGGCTAGGGGGATATAAGTATTCAAAAAATTCGTCTGGGGCACAGCCCCCCCTGAAACGGGCTCAAAAATGAAAGATCAACTGTTTTTCCATCCTATCGGCTTAGAATTTTTGGAGACTCTTCCAGGATGGAAAACTCAAAGATTTTTTCTGAGAAGAAGAAGACGATGATCAAGGGGGGAGGAAGTAAGCCAAAAACTGTTGTCTCTAAATGATCTGAAACTTCTACATTTAAGTCACTTCGTCTACAGAATTCTAATATACAAAAAAATGGTTTGGGACCACGGCTCAGCAAAACAAGACCCAAAAATTAAAACATATTTTTATGTTCTTGGTGGTCTAGAAAACAGATATATTTCAAATTAAATTAATTAACTTTAAAATGCAAAATTGCTGAAAAATGCAAAATTGACAAAAACATGTGTGATAGCCAAGATCCAATGACCAAAAGATTGAGAATAAATATGAAAATGAACTTGAAAATGAACAAAAAATTTGGAGAGGGTCCTTAAAAAAAGGATACTTCCTGACGAACAAAAATACAACCGCCTCCTTAGCAGCTGCTGCCACTTATCACTGCTGCCACAAAAATCAAAAATGAGTTAAAACAAAATATGGGTTATTATGAATTGATATTAATATAAAAAGTCTTGATATTCATTTATTAGAAAAAATATTCATTTAAAAAAAATATATTCATTTAAACTACTATTAATTATTTATTAATTTGGCACAAAAAAAAATTACAGACTAACAATTAACATGTTCAAACAGTTCGTGGTAACAAACTGTAGTAAGGAGCAGCCCGGCTCAATAGTAAACGAAACTCTAAAAACAGAATTTTAATGCTAAAAGATACAGCAAAAGAATCAAAATTTTCATGCTGATTTTAAATATATAAGTTTTATCAAAATTAAGCTTTGTCATCAAAAGCTACGAGCCTGAGAAAATTTGCCTTATTTTGGAAAAACTCATAGAATCTTAACGAAAATCACACCATCGCATTCAACGTATCCAAGAACCCTACAGCAAAAATTCAAGCTCCTATCTACAAAAATGTAGAATTTCGTATTTTTTGCCAGAAGACAGATGACGGGTGCGTGTTTATTTGTTTTTTTTTTAATTTTGTTTTTTCCCCCTAGGGCCATCGTATCGACCAAATGGTCCTAGAATGTCGCAAGAGGACTCATTCTAACGGAAATGAAAAGTTCTAGTGCCCTTCTTAAGTGACCGAAAAAATTGGAGGGTGCCAGGGCCCCCTCCCACGCTCTTTTTTCCCAAAGTCAACGGATCGAAATTTTGAGCTATCCATTTTGTTCCGCATAGTCGAAATCCATAACAACTATGTCTTTGGGGATGACTTACTCCCCCACAGTCCCTGGGGGAGGGGCTGCAAGTTACAAACTCTGACCAGTGTTTACATACAGTAATGGTTATTGGGAAGTGTACAGACGTTTTCAGTGGGATATTTTTGGTTTGGGGTGGGGTTGAGGGGAGCGGGCTATGTGGGAGGTTCTTTCCTTGGAGGAATATATCATGGGGGAAGAGAAATTCAATGAAAAGGGCGCAGGATTTTCTAGCATTACTATAAAAAAAAATGAAAAAAATGAACATGAAAAGTTTTTTCAATTGAAAGTAAGGAGTAGCATTAAAACTTAAAACGAACAGAGATTATTACGCATATGAGGGGTTCTAAAAATACTTTAGCATAAAGAGCGATGTATTTAAAAGGATATAAATACCTCGCTCATATTCCAAAGGATTTTTAGTAGTTTTAACTATTTATTCTACGGCCTTTCTGATTCAGTGGCCATTCTTAAAGAATTGGGACAAAACTTAAGATTTGGTGTAAAAAGCGAGATATTAACGAGGGTTCAAACCCCCTCATTTATATAATAAAATTGTAAGAATATAAAAGTTTGTTACGTAAGTTGATTCTTAAGTTACGTATATTTTTTACTAATAAAAGCGTTCGTTAAAAATTAAAAGTTCTAGTTGCCTTTTTAAGTAATGAAGGGCAACTAGGCCTCCTTCCCCGCCCCTTATTTCCCAAAATCGTCTGATCAAAACTAAGAGAATGCCATTTAGCCAAAAAAAAATTAATATGCAAGTTTCATTTTAATAATTTCTGTGAGGAGAGCCAAAATAAAACATGCATTAATTCAAAAACGTTCAGAAATTAAATAAGAAAACTAGTTTTTTTAACTGAAAGTAAGGAGCGATATTAAAACTTAAAACTAACATAAATTACTCCGTATATAAAAAGGGTTGTCCCCTCCGCAATCCCTCACTCTTTACGCTAAAGTTTGACTCTTTTTTAACAATTAAGTTTGACTACTTTTTAAAACAATTAAAAACTTTAGCGTAAAGAGTAAGGGACTGCCGAGGGGACAGCCCATTTTATATACGGAGTAATTTGGTTCGTTTTAAGTTTTAATGTCGCTCCTTACTTTCAGTTAAAAAAACTGTTTTTTTTTTATACAGGAAAATGGACACACATTACCTAACAACAAAAAAGAGTAGACCGCATTTGACCTTTATACCCAGACAAAACTTCAAAAATTCATGACAGCAAGATTCAAATATCATCGACTGTTACCATAAAGAGAACATATTTTGAACAGCGCAGATAAGAGCATCAAAAGTAGCAAATACTTTCTTTTAGTCAATGTACTTCGTCTTTTTAATGCACTGTAGAACGATGCTTTAGACATTGCTACTAACTGATTAACATGGCAAGCATTAAGACAAGGTTCAATAGACCTGTTTTTTTTTGTTTTAATGCACGTTCTTTTACGTAATTAAATAAAAAAACTAGTTTTTTTAACTGAAAGTAAGGAACGACATTAAAGCTTAAAACGAACAGAAATTTTCCGTATATGAAATGGGTTGTCCCCTCCGCAGTCCCACGCTCTTTACGCTAAAGTTTGACTCTTTGCCACAATTCTACTTTTTAAAACAATTAAAAACTTTAGCGTAAAGAGCGTGGGACTGCGGAGGGGACAACCCATTTCATATACGGAGTAATTTCTGTTCGTTTTAAGTTTTAATGTCGCTCCTTACTTTCAGTTAAAAAAACTAGTTTTTTTTATTCAATTTCTGAACGTTTTTGAATTAATGCATGTTTGATTTTGGCTCTCCGCACATAAATTATTGAAATGAAATTAGTATATTAATTTTTTTTGGCTAAATGGCTTTCTCTTAGTTTTGATCAGACGATTTTGAGAAATAAGGGGTGGGGAAGGAGGCCTAGCTGCCCTCCAATTTTTCGGTTACTTAAAAAGGCTACTAGAACTTTTAATATTCAACGAACGTTTTTATTAGTAAAAAATATACGTAACTTAAGAATTAACTTACGTAACAAACTTTTATATTCTTATATTTTTATTATGTGTACGAGGGGGTTTGTACCCTCGTTAATACCTCGCTCTTTACACTAAATCGTAAGTTTTGTCCCAATTCTTTAAGAATGACCCCTGAATCAAAAAGGCCGTAGAATAAATAGTTGAAATCACTAAAAATATTTTTGCATAAAGAGCGAGGTATTTATCTCCTCCTAAATACCTCGCTCTTTATGCTAAAGTATTTTTAGAACCCCTCATATGCGTAATAATCTCTGTTCGTTTTAAATTTCAATGCTATTCCTTACTTTCATTTGAAAAAACGTTTTCATGTTTATTTTTTCATTGTTTTTTTATAGTAATGCTAGAAAATCCTGCGCCCTTTTCATTGAATTTTTCTTCCCCCGTGACATATTCCTCAAAGGAAAGATCCTCCCACAAAGCCCTCTCCCATCAACCCCACCCCCCAAACCAAAAAATCCCCATGAAAACGTCTGTACACTTCCCAATAACCATTACTATATGTAAACATTGGTCAAAGTTTGTAACTTGCAACCCCTCCCTCAGGGATTGTGGGGGAGTAAGTCATTCCCAAAGACATAGTTATTATGGTTTTCGACTATGCTGAACAAAATGGCTATCTTAAAATTTTAATCTGTTGACTTTTGGAAAAAAATGAGCATGGGAGGGGGCGTATTTGCCCTCCAATTTTTTGGTCACTTAAAAAGGACACTAGAACTTTTCATTTCCGTTAGAATGAGCCCTCTCGCGACATTCTAGGACCACTTGGTCGATAAGATGACCCCTGGGAAAAAAAAAAACAAAAACAAATAAACACGCACCCGTGATTTGTCTTCTGGCAAGAAATACAAAATTCCACATTTTTTAGATAGGAGCTTGAAATTTTTGCTATAGAGTTCTCTGATATACCGAATGCGATAGTGTGATTTTCGTTAAGATTCTATGACTTTCTCCAAAATAGGACAAATTTTCTCAGGCTCGTAACTTTTGATGACAAAGACTAAATTAATTGAAACTTATATATTTAGAATCAGCGTAAAAATTCGATTCTTTTGATGTATCTTTTAGCATCAAAATTCCGTTTTTTAGAATTTCGTTTACTATTGAGCCGGGTCGCCCCTTACTACAGTTCCTTACCACGAACTGTTTGAAAAGAAAATAATTCGGTATTTCGGGGCTTCTGACATTATTACTCCTTTGCGGAAGTTAGGCTCAAAATTGAAAAAGGATTATATTTTTTCTCTGTGCCCCTTCCACCTCTTAGTTCGTTTATTTTCCCGTTAGTTTTCACCTGTTTTCGCTTTATAGTTGTGTTATCTCTTAGCAGTTCTTTCGTTAGTTGAGTTATGGTTGTGGTATATATGTTTTATCGCTCGTATAGTTGTGTTATTTTCAAATTATACTCCATAATAGAGAGGCTCCGAACACCCAGCATTGTATGTTAAGCTCTTAATTTGACGTTTTTTTCTAACGTGACCACATTCGTCCTGCGCCCTTTTCATTGAATTTTTTCCCCCATGGCATATTTCTCCAAGGAAAGATCCTCCCACATAGCCCCCTCCCTCAACCCTACCCCCAAAACCAAAAAAAAAACCTGAAAACGTCTGTACACTTCCCAATAACCATTATTATATGTAAACACTGGGTGAAGTTTGTAACTTGCAACCCCTCCCCCAGGGACTGTGGGGGAGTAAGTCATCCCCAAAAACATAGTTATTATGATTTTCGACTATGCTAAACAAAATGGCTATCTCAAAATTTTGATCCGTTGACTTTGGGAAAAAAATGAGCGTGGGAGGGGGCCTAGATGCCCTCCAATTTTTTTTGTCACTTAAAAAGGGCACCAGAACTTTTCATTTCCGTTATAATGAGCCCTCTTGCGACATTCCAGGACCACTTGGTCGATACGATGACCCCTGGAAAAAAAAAAACAAAAAAAAAAAACAAAACAAATAAACACGCACCCGTGATTTGTCTTCTGGCAAAAAATGCAAAATTCCACATTTTTGTAGATAAGAGCTTGAAACTTCTACAGTAGGGTTCTCTGATACGCTGAATCTGATGTTGTCATTTTCGTTAAGATCCTACGAATTTTAGGGGGTGTTTCCCCCTATTTTCCTAAATAAGGCAAATTTTCTCAGGCTCGTAACTTTTGATGGCTAAGACTAAACTTGATGAAACTTATATATTTAAAATCAGCATTAAAATGCGATTCTTTTGATGTAGCTATTGATATCAAAATTCAATTTTTTAGAGTTTTGGTTCCTATTGAGCCGGATCGCTCCTTACTACAGTTCGTTACCACGAACTGTTTGACTAAAATATGAATATCAGGTATTTTTTTTATATCATGCCTAGTTCTTCAGGATTTGCCGCATTTTTCAAAGCAAGTAAATTTGATTCGCCAACGTGGCAAACAGCAAGACCTGATAGTTCTATGCATACATTTAGGTTCTTTGCAACTTTTTAGCTGCATATTATCACACATAGCTTGTCCTGAGATATTGTAGATACGCCATTTAACAGCCTGTATAAAAATGACTATTGGTTGAGTTCAGCTCTCCCCCTCAAAATCATCTGGAAGTCTAAACTTAATACTGTTAGCCGTTTCTGCTTTATTGTGGATGCGCTATCTTGACATCCTGGATGCATATGGTGTCGTTAAATTTAGGTGTCGCTAGGGAATTGACCATTCCCTAAGACTTTCAAATTAATACTCTTAGCTGATCCAAAGATGTACGCCCTTTTGACAATATGGTTGCACACAGTGTCATTAATTTAGTTTTACACGACCGGCAACATTGCTTAAAAGGCTCAATCTTTAGCCGTTCCGGAGAAATTTCAGATACGCCATTTTGACTACCTTGATGCATATAGTGTCTTCTTTGTTTGGTACAAGGTCCCCTTCGGCACACACTAAACGTTTCAAATTGATTCCCTTTGCTGCTCCTTAGATATTGCAGAAATACCCTTTCGACAACCTAGATGTGCAGAATATTTTTATATTTATTTATTTATTTCAATATTTCCCTCAAAAACTCATGAAAGTTTGAACCTAAAACTCAGCCGTTCTTGAGATAATGAGGACACTACAATAGCGTATAGCGATAGTGACGATTGTGGTGCTTACTAGTGATTAAATAAAAAAAAAACAAGTTTTTTTAACTGAAAGTAAGGAGCAAAATTAAAACTTAAAACGAACAGAAATTACTTCGTATATGAAAGGTGCTGCTTCCTCGCCAACATCCCGCTCTTGACGCTAAAGTTTGACTCTTTCTCTCAACTCTTCTTTTTAAAACAGTAAAAAACTTTAGCGTAAAGAGCGGGATGTTGGTGAGGAAGCAGCCCCTTTCATATACGAAGTAATTTCTGTTCGTTTTAAGTTTTAATTTTGCTCCTTACTTTCAGTTAAAAAAACTTGTTTTTTTTTTATTTAATTGCTGAACGTTTTTCAATCAATGCATGTTTTGATTTTGGCTCTCCGCAGAGGAATAATTTAGCATAACGAAAATATACTCTACGAACATATAGTTTCTGAGGTTCACTAAAAAACTGCCAAACCGGACAAAGAGAAAGGAGATGAGGTACAACTAGGCTATTATAAATTTTCGCAAGATTTAATTTATCAATGTGTTTAATATTAGATACTTTTTTGCTAAATGACTTTCTCATAATTTTGATTGAATGATTTTGAGAAAAAAGAGCGGGGGAGGAAGCCTAGTTGCCCTTCGATTTTTTGGTTAATTAAGATAAAGGCAACTAGAACTTTTAATTTTTTACGAATCTTTTTTTTAGTAAAAGATATACGTAACTTATAAATTAGCTTACGTAAAGAAGTTTTGTATTCTCATGTTTTTATTACATATATGAGGAGGTTCGCCCCCTCGTCAGTACCTCGCTCTTTACACTAAAGCTTAGATTTTGTCCCAATTCATTAAGAATGACCCCTGAATCACCAAAGCCGTAAAATAAATAGTTGAAATTACTAAAAATACTTTAGCGTAAAGATCGGGGTATTGGGAGGAGGTGAGCTCCTCATATGGGTAATAATTTCCGTTCGTTTTAAGTTTTAATGCTGCTCTTTACTTCCAGCTGAAAAAAACTTTTTCATATTTCTTTTTTCATTGTTTTTTTTGATAATGCTAGTAAATCCTGCGCTCCCTTCATGGAAATTTTCTTCTACCATGACAAATTCCTCGATGGAAAGCTCCCCCAGCCTATCCCCCTATTCTCAACCCCTCCCCCCAACCAAAAAATCCTACTGAAAACGCCTACACACTTCCCAATAACCATTACTATATGTAAGCACTGGTCAAATTTTGTAACTTGTAGCCCCTCCCCCAGGGACTTTGGGGAAGTAAGTCATCCCAAAGACATAGTTTTTATGGTTTTTGACTATGCTGAACAAAATGGCTATCTCACAATTTTCATCCGTTGACTTTGGGAAAAACATGAGCGTGGGAGGGGGCCTAGATGCCCTCCAATTTTTTTGGTCACTTAAAAAGGGCACTAGAACTTTTCATTTCCGTTAGAATGAGCCCTCTTGCGACATTCTAGGACCACTTGGTCGATACGATGACCCCTGGGAAAAAAAAAAAAAAAAAAAAAAAACAAATAAACACGCACCCGTGATTTGTCTTCTGGCAAAAAATACAAAATTCCACATTTTTGTAGATAGGAGCTTGAAACTTCTACAGTAGGGTTCTCTGAGACGCTGAATCTGATGGTGTCATTTTCGTTAAGATCCTACGACTTTTAGGGGGTGTTTCCCCCTATTTTCCTAAATAAGGCAAATTTTCTCAGGCTCTTAACTTTTGATGGATAAGACTAAACTTGATGAAACTTATATATTTAAAATAAGCATTAAAATGCGAGTCTTTTGATGTAGCTATTGATATCAAAATTCAATTTTTTAGAGTTTTGGTTACTATTGAGCCGGATCGCTCCTTACTACAGTTCGTTACCACGAACTGTTTGATTCATATACTGTAATAGAAATAGCAATAGCGATGTATATAGTTCTTTTTTAATGAGTTTGATATCCCTTTCATTATTCCTTGAAAGCTACAACTTAGCAAGCTTTGACAATTTTGATGCACTTAATATCGTTTTATTTAATTCACCATCATCTGAAACTTTTTACTTAAGGGGTGTCATATCATCTCTTGAGGTTTGTTTATTGGAATGCTCAACTTAACAAAACAGATATCCTAAATTTTGTGGTGGACGTTTACTTAGGTTGTGCACCGACCAGGTAGCTAAAAAGGCACGGGAAGGGGATGGTCTCTTATTACTTTTGTCTCTTAAAAAGAAACTTAAAATTTAAAGTTTCTAAAGAAAGAAGCCCCCTTCAAAGTTTCTATTACCATCCCTTCCCTATGAACTTGCAAAGGGAAAAAAATGACACACTGAAGGCTTATGACTCTTTTCTATGGGCACTGCTAGAACGTTGCCTCTGAAGAGGCAATACAACAGCGTTGCCTCCTAAAATCAAAGTTTCAAATGATAATTTATTTTTTATGAAAATCGTTTGCACGCTTATCTCTCTCCAGGTTTTGAAAATCCTATTTCTTATTAGTTTGTAAAACAATTGAAATACATGGGTATCTGTTCCAATGATCTCATAAAAATAAAAACCCAGCTTAAACAAGAGTGTTGAAAAAGTAGCTACGGAAGGCTTTTCCAGTGTCCTTATTAAGAGCAACATTTAGGTGAATGTGTTTCTCACAGAAAACGCTCTGGTAGTTGCCCCTCCCCCAATAATTTGGAGGGGAAAAATTATTATATAACCCGTACCCCTTGAATATCCGGATATGAACCCCTCTTGCCCCTCCCCCAATAAAAAAGCTTGAGCGATGCCCCTGGTGTTGAGCAAAGGCTACGCCAAAACTCCTGGGCCTTTTACGTAATTTCAAAAACTGGTTCACTGAATTTCGATTCCAACAAATCCTTTTTTATTTGTTGATGGATTGAACCACAAAATCAGAGGATTAGATACATATTATTACCTAGAACTCGTCTATTTTTTTGGAGTGTTGTTTGGAATAAAAGTGAAAACAAATTCACCCAAAGAATTAGTGGACTACATAAATTCTACTACCAAGAACTACGCTAGTTTTTATGGCACTTGGTATTTACCAAGTGACATATAGCGATCGCAAATTCTGTTGGTCTGTCGGTCTGTCGGTCTGTCGGTCCCGGTTTTGCTAGTTTAGGCACTTCCAGGTAAGCTAGGACGATGAAATTTGGCAGGCGTATCAGGAGTCAGACAAGATTAAATTAGAAAGTTTTGTTTCCCAGATTCAACCGTCTGGGGGGGGGGAATGGGGGACGGTTAAATCAGAAAAAATAGAAAAGATGAAGTATTTTTAACTTACGAATGGTTGATCAGATCTTAATGAAATTTGAAGTTTGGAAGGATATCATGTCTCAGAGCTATTATTTTAAATACCGACCGGATCTGGTGACATTAGAGGGGGTGGGGGATGCGAGGGGAAACCTAAAATCTAAAATCTTGGGGGGAAATCTAAAAGGTCCTTAGGGGAGCAATCAAAAGATTATCAAAAGTTTTCGAAGGGAAACTGAAGAGGAAACTTGAAACTTGTTTGAGGATGTTTAAAACATGGGTATCCTACTTCAAGTGAGCAGTAATTGTTACCCCAAGTAGTTTAATTCATGTGACAGATATTTTGGGAGGAATGTGGTTTGTGGAAGTCGGGGATTATTCCCAAAAATTAACTGTCATAACTGAAGATTTATTTTGGTTTACTTTCATCTTCGACAAAGTGGCCTCGTGTGTGGCATCGTCAAGTAATGTCATAATTGAGCTTTCAATATACCGTCGGCAAATCTCAAGTGCAGACACGTTTCCCACATATTTCCATCCCTCTGTGTGGTCAGTCATAAGGCTATTAACCATTATAAGGAATAAAATGTGACCCCTCAGAGTTCTCTGGGGCAATTCACGAAACATAGGAAGGGGATTTAGATAAACATTTTTATATTTAAACACCTGGGAAAGATTTGTTAAGCAGGAGGCAACAATTTTAACTAGAAAGGGACTCGCTTGAAACTCCGTCAGCAGTTTGTTTCCAAGGATATTGTGTTCAATTAGGTCGAATGCTTTCTGGTCGAAAGATCCAACCAGGTATCAGGGTTTTCAAGGTTTTTAAGAATGGTGTTAAGAAGACAAACAAGGTAGTGTGAAGCAGATGGCTCCTTCAGGTTTTCAAATTGTTGTAAGTTAATAAGTTCAAGAATCTCTGTCTTTAACCAGTTAGTTAAGAAATCCTCGTACATTTTTGAAAAAAAGACTGGGGTTAAGGTTATTGGCCGTACTCCAGTAAAATCGTTCACACCTCTCTTCTTTTGTATTGGAGTAATATAGTCCACCTTCCAGCGCGACGGGTAACATCCAGAATTACTGATATCATTAAAAATACTAACAAGGGGCGTTGAAAGTTTATCTGGGAATGCTTTTATTATATGAATTGGGATATCAATGGGACAAATACTGGTTTTTTTCAGTTTTTGCATTTTTCTATTATTTGCTTCACTGAAATTTTCTGGGACTTTATCTTTTGGAGTTTCAGGGATTAGTTAGTTTTATGAGAGAGAGAGAGAGGAACGTTTGCAAAATGTTAGGTGTTTATTAATCAAAGTTCTTGCGCGAGCGATCCCCTATTTCTCTCACTTTCTGAAACCATTGCTTAGGTTTACTCTGTTTTAAGTAATTTAATTTATTCTTACCATAACGAGAAGCAGCACCACGTATTTCTTTCTATATTTATTTATGGAGGGTTAAAGGCTTCCTCTTTCTTTCCGAGGCGAAAAATTTTTAGTTTCAAATGGATTAGTTTTTTATATGAGGAACGGTTATCTGAGGAACATACCAAAATTGTTTCCAAGAGGAACACACCTTCTTGGTAACCTGTAGGAAACAATTTTGCCAATTTGTTATTAAATTTGTTTGAAACAAACTAACCTTTGAATTAAGATTTACACACGACAAAACATCATCCCAACTCTCGGACGTAAAAGACCTAGACTCGTTATTGGCTGGCACAAAAATTCAGAAACGGAGTAATTTTTTTTTTAAACTAGCCTTGGTTTCAATGGTAGCACGAACTGATAGCTACCACCGAGGGGGCGGGGGTAGTTGGAATGTTGTAAAAGATTTTAAGGTTAGTGCAAATGACATCCAAACTGGTTCCACTTTTTGTAGTAGGGAAATCAACAGTTACCTTAAGTTTTTGATTTTTGCACAGATAATTAAGACTTAGTTTGTTTGTGCCTCCTGCTACAAAGATGCCGGCATTCGGATACTTTGCAGTCACAAAGTCAAGACTTGCTTGTACCCTGTCACGAAAATTACGACGAGAACAAGCACCCTATCCGGGTGGATAATAAAATGAGCAAACTATTAAATTAGTGTAAGGCCAAGGTAGGCATTTGGGCTTAGTAGATATCCAAACGGTATTTAGGTATTAGGGTAGGCATTCAGGCTTAGTAGATATCCATACCATTTCATCGCAATCATCTAGTCCTGGTGCATGGATAAGGGTAGGAGATAGGCAATTCTTTGCGAAAATCGTTACTCCTCCTCCTTCCTTCCCCAGTGGATGGTAAACCGGCGTAGCTTTTTAAACTCCCGAAAACCGGTCATTTTAAGGAGATCTGGATTTTGTGCCTGGACTTCAGTAACTGCAATTATATCAATATAGTTCAATTTTGCTGTTGCTTCTAATTCAACTAACTTTTCAAAACTGAAACTCTCGGTGCTTGTAAGGATCAAAACCGAGAAATGATAGCGCTTTTTATCAAACTCTTTAAACAACTAATTTCTTCAAAAAATCTTTATTCTGATGCAACTTTGGCAGGGCGTAAGTATTAAAATAATGCTGGGAGTGGGCGGGACGTTACTTGTGCATCATTCAGAACACACTCAATTAGTGAAATTAGGTTCTTTCGTGAAACAAACTACGATGCAGGAAGATTTTGTGAGAAAATCCGGTTTCGTAGCCACAAAAACAAAACTAAATTTAGTTTGCAACGCATAGTGATAGAAGATAGGGTCTGAACATGGATTTCGAAAGGAAGATTTGGGATTTGCCAAAGACTAAAAAAACGGCAATTATATTTTTCCAGGATCAGAGTAAGATCAGAGTAAGATCAGAATATTTTTCCAGATAACTTAAAGAGTAGCAGAGAGTTGTCCACAAAGTAAGGAGAATGTGGGGTTCCGTAAAGTGGAGTAATAAACGGAACCGATGTACATCCCGCCATCATTTACAATCATACTTAGTAGAGTACTTGTGGCGGGCGGCAGTAAAGGCAGAAAGAAGACCTCCTTTTAACGCGATTCTTTACGACATTTCTGCGTTCTGGGTACACAATTTTAAGTTGTAATTTTACAATTTTCCTAATAAAGTATGAAATTTTCATCATATTTTTATTTTATTTCATTAGCTTTGTCAAAAGTCTTGGCTATAGGCTATATTTCCAACTTAAGGGAGGTGGGGTGCATTATATCAAATACCTAACTTAACCTAATCTAACTACCTCTAAATTAAATGTTTAATTAAAAGGTACCTGCATCGTAGTTTGTTCCACGAAAGATCTTAACTTCACTTATTGAGTGTGTTCTGAATAATACACAAGAACCGGGGGGGGGGACATCCCCGAAAAGTAAAATATTACCGTTCAGGGTATTGTAGGAAGGTTTGTCGTTAGGCTCAAACTCACCAACCTGTATCAATATTCTGCTAAACTGGTTTTGAAGTGGGAGGGGAAGAGGTTCACTTTTAAAAGTTAAGGGTAAATTGAGAGAGCCGTGGCTAAAATTTTCTCTTTTGTAATTTTTTTCTATTAAAGAGGGGAAAATATATCTTTTATCTGAATAATCGTGGGTTATCAGTGAAGCATTACTTGGTCTATGGCTGAACTTTAAGAGTGATGCTTCTACTGGGCGACGGGTTGGAGTGAATTTTTTTAGGCTGGCTATTTATTACAGGATAGTTTTCGTATGTGGAAACTCTCACACCAGAATCACACTGGTAGGGTAGCCAGGGAGGCTAAAGTACAAGGTATGGGGGAAAGGTTTCCAGGTGTTACAAGAGTTGGTCCGGATTGAGTAAAGTGATTTTAGGGGTTGGGTTAACTGGATGCATGTAAGGACTTGGGGCAGAGGATTGCTTCGAGGAATTGATTCCTGAGGTGTACTGCTCTGCATCGTGTACGCAGGGTGATAAGGCTGAAATTTGAGTTGAACACGATCTAGGGGAGGAGGGAGTCATGAGTACTTTCATCGTCGACCTAAAAAACATTGAGTTTTAAACTTACACTCCATCCCTGATAATGCACTAGCAAAAATATACGACTTATCAATACAAGGTAAAACAGAACACAGGTTAACATGATCAAAAGTAGACTTATCTGACACACAGATTCCTTAAATATAATGATGACAAATATGTAGAAACTTTTATTGTTTGCGAAACTTGCAAAAACCACTATTAAATGATTACAGATCACATTTTTCATCCTGCTTATTTTTACTTTTTTGTTTTCCTTTATCTTTCTCTTCCGTAATTTTTATCGAAAATAATAACAACATCATCGTCTGGTAATGACTTCACATAACTTTGCTATTTCATTCTTTTAGTTCATTATCACCTGATAATTTATGTAACAAACCGGAAGTCATTAGACCATTCACGAACTCAAGAGCGTCATCTGTAGTCATACTACAAGTAGGCATTCGTATGCTCTCTTGGGTTATTAAAGAAAAAACAAGTTTTTTAACTGCAAGTAAGGAGCGAAATTATAACTTAAAACAAACGGGATTTATTCCATATATTAAAGGGGCTGTCCCCTTCTCAACTCCCCCTCTTCAGACAAAAGTTTTTTTTATAGTTTTAAAAAGTAGAGTTGTGAAAAAGAGTCAAACTTTAGCATAAAGAGTGGGGCGTAGAGGATGAGGCAGCCCCTTTCAGGTTCTGAATAATTTCTGTTTGTTTTAAGTTTTAATATCGCTCATTACTTTCAGTTTAAAAAACTTGTTTTTTTTATATTTACTTTCTGAATGTTTTTGAATTAATATAGGGTTTTGGCTAACAGTACATGAATAATTAAAACGAAATTTACATGTCAATTTTACTTTTTTTTGGCAAAATGGCTTTCTCAAATTTTTGATTGGACAAGATGGAGAAAATAGGGCAGGGGAGGGCAGCTAGTTGCCCTCCAATTTTTCGGCTACGTAAAAAGACCACTTGACTTTTAATTTTATTTACGAACGTTTTATTGGTAATAAATGTACGTAACTCACGAATTAACTTACGTAACGGACTTCTATTTTCGTATTTTTTTATTAGTTATTTGAATTTTGTTCCATTCTCTAGGAACTACTCCTGAATCACAAAGGCCGTTTAATTAGAATAAAAAGCTCTTTTGAAATTACTAAATATACTTTCGCGTAAAGAGCGAGCTATTGAGGAGGAGAAGATCCCCTTATATACGTAATAATTTCTGTTCGTTTCAAGTTTTAATCTTGCTCCTTACTTTCAGTTGAAAAAGTTTTTTTTATTCAATTTCCCATTTTTTTTAAACAATGCTGAAAAATCCAGTGCCCCCTTCAATGGATTTCTCTTTTCCCATGATAAATCCCTCCATGGAATTAACCTCCCATGTAACCATCCAATGAACACCCCCCACCCCCAACCACCACAAGAAATCCCCCTGAAAATGTCTGTATACTTCCCAGTAACCAATATTATATGTAAACAATAGGCGAAGTTCACAACTTCAAGCCCTTCTACAGGGGATTTTGGGAGATTTAGTCGTCCTCAAAGACATAGATTTTTCATCTAAGCTGAACAAAAGGGCTTTCTCAAAATTTTGATCCGGTGACTCTGGGAAAAAATGAGCGTGGGAGAAGGCCTAAATACCCTTGAATTTTTTTTTTTGGAAGGGGGTCTCTTAAAAAGAGAAAAAACAAGTTTTGATTACTGTTAGTATAAGCCCTCTTGTGACATTCTAAAGCCACTGGGTCGGTACGATCACCCTTGGGAAGAAAAATCAAATAAAAACGCATCCGTGATTTTTCTACTGGCGAAAAATAGAAAATTCTACATTTTTGGAAAGAGGAGCTTGAAAACTCTACAGAAGGGTTCTCTGATATGCTGAATCTGATAGTTTGATTTTCATTAAGATTTTATGACTTCTAGGGGGTATTACCCCTTTTTTCAAAAATGAAGCAAAGATTCTCAGGCTCTTAACTTGTGATAGGCAGGACTAAACTTGATGAAACTTATGCATTTAAAATCAGCATAAAAATTGAATTCATTTAATGTATCTATTGCTATCAAAATTGTGTTTTTAGAATTGCGGTTACTATTGAGCCGGGTCACTGCTTACTACAGTTCGTTACCACGATCTGTTCGATTTTGCAGTTAATGCTGGAGTTACTAAACTTTGATAATTCATCCCCCAGTTTAGTAATAATTGCTTCGTTGTTTTTTAAGTCCTCTTGTAATTTGGTGATTTTTGATTTAAGGGTCACTTAATTGTTTAGTAGAGTTGAAGTTTCTTCATCCATAAGAAAGCGATGAAAATTATGGGTGTTGATATCTTCACTTAGTTTTTAAATCTTCAGACCACGTTCATAGAGAATATCGTCATCTTTTTTTGGTCGTTAAGAAATATGTCAACTATTTTTTAAATCTTCTATGGCTGCTTCATGGTCTAAATTCTTCTATAACTCTGAATTCTATTTAGCTTGGAGATCAGTCAGCTGTTTGATACATTTGACACAGTCAACACAAGGGGGAGAATGGGAAGCTTGACTTTTTGAAACTGGTTTTCGGGTTGCTGATTTTGTGACTAATTCATTGTACAGCGTGGTTTAGAGCCACGCTGCGTAGGGCTAGAGAAAGAGGTGTTAAAAGTGGTTCAGGGTCATCGTTCAGAGAAAGGGAGGAATGGCAAAGGGTATAACTACTCACCGCATTGTTTTTCTCCTCACCAGAAATGAAGCCACACCTTGGATGAAACCACTCGGACACCAAAGGCACTGCACTGTTCCACTTGCGGCAGAAAGCCTGCACTCAGGGCATGTAAGTTGTATTGGCCTGGACATAATAGTGAAACAAATAACCTAGATTATAAGGCTTGGAACTGGTCAATGACTGAATTTGGGATTATAATAGCTTCCAAAACAGGCTTAAAAATTTGCCCCACCTAGGTATTTACAGGTCAAAATTCTCTAAAGGATCAATTCTTATTCCGTTTGAAGAAGTACTTCGTTCACAACCCTATATTCACATTGGATCTTCACCAACGAGCCGATTGCTTGGATTCGTTTCCCTATAAATTAATTACCCAGAGAGAGTGGCGGCCAGTAATCACTCACAAGCTTACTCAGCAGCTAGTGAGAATAGAATTATGAAAAAACCAGAAAGTCTGAGCGAAGTTGATGACTACTTTTCTCGGTTTTGAAACAAAAACGATTAACACCCTTTGTCCGAAGATCAGATACTATAACAGGTCGGACTACGGAAAATATAATCTCATCCTATGAAGAGAGTGTTTTCGTTTATCTTTTTAAGTGCCAACGAAATGGCCAGTCAGTAATTAACTTTGTTTTTTTTTATTTATATTTAGGAAATTGAGAAACCGGAATATTTTCTTTAAAGTTCTTCCGAAACAGAACAAGAAGCTTGTCGTACCGTTAACTTAGATCTCGGAACAAACTAAGTAAGGTCAGGGAGATTGCAAAGAAGTGGAAAGGGGTTTATAGTACAATTCAGTAGAAAAGGTGGCTCTAGTGATTGAACAGGGTCTTTATTGAACGAATTTTAGACACCTTGGATGCAGCAGTAGCTGTAACCGAGCGAATCTCGGCCAATAGTAAAGTAAAATAAAGAAATGTCATTAATAAAACCACTTTATGCAAAACAATTACCTGAAGCTGATTCAGGAAAATGTAACTTTTGAGCACAAAATTCGTTTTTGTGGAAAAAAAGAAGAATTATTTACGAAAAAAAGGCCCGAAACCCGTCTGAAATGGCGTTGAATAAGAAAAAGTAGGCGATTGAAATTACCACGGTCACCGGAAGAATGCAGTACCCCAACCTAATAACCAACGAGGATTGTACTGTTAGCATAAATAGCACTGATATGTCTCCTTGATCGTTATTTTCCGCTTCTTCTTTTTTCACTCAATTACGTAACAGGCCACTGGATGGTCGTAAAGAGACGATTGCGGGCTCTTTCAAAAAATTGCATTGACAGTTAGTGCCCTTTTTGTAAATTGAGATTAATAAAGCCGGTTTAAAGGGTTTTTCAGCCTTCCGCTCTGCCACTTACAAAATTTGTAAACAAAATTTGTTACAAAATTTGTGTTCCAAAAAGGAACAACAAAATTTGTTGTTCCTTCTGTGATCTTGTCAGTTTGTATTTTAGGATCAGGATTATATCCCAGAGCTTAAAGAATATGGTCGTGTACCCTGCCATGAATGTGACAGCCACTATTCAGGCATTTAGCACGGCTTGCTCCTTTTTTCGCAAGTAATGTGTGAGCACAACTGACAAAAGTCATGAAACAAAAATGTTTCTAAATGACAACTTTGAAGTTAGAACTTGTTACTTAGGAAGAAGTTTGAACCTCAAAACCGGTTGGATAAAAAATATTTTATCATAGTGCAAAATGGAAGTTAGTAGTGAATCATAGCATAGTTTGTTTTTCATTTTATTCGAAGCTGTTATGCTTTTGTATTTGAAAGAAAAAGTTTGTTCCTTTTATTTTGTACTCTGTTGTGCTCAGGTCCTCTAAAAAACTTAGAATCACCTGTACAATTGGGGTCGTATCGTATGCGCAAGTGGTTGAATAAAAAAGAGATAGAATAGTCTATTTGGGGTGGTTTCAAGGCGGTTTCCTTACGTTTGCTTAGAAATTGCACCATATAATCTTGCCCAGTATAGATGATAGGGTGCAATGTTCTAAAAAAGAGGGAGATAAGCTAAAACAAAAAACAGCTATTAAAACACCTGTGTTTCTTATAAAAACAATTGTTTTCCTTCTTTTCAAGAAACAGAACAGAAAGTAGAAACAGGACAAAGACAGAAAAGAAAAAACAGGTCACCTGTTTTTGACGGACCTGTTTCTGTATCTATTCGATTTTTGTTTCATCTGTTTCTTTCCATTTCTGTTTTTCTGAAAAAAAAAGTACCGAGGCTTAATCAGAGACATATACGGCAATTTCTTCACTGCCTTATGAAAATTCTGATACTCCAAAACTTGTTAAGAGAAAAGCGATTAAATAAGCCATACACAAATTAAATTCTCAAACATAAATTTGAATTTCCATTTGAAATTGATGATTTTATTTAGTCGGCTTTTTTATAGTCTGTTCGGGTAAGTGATTTTTCATGTTTGCTTATGTATGAGGAGTTTGTCTTTCTGTATTGTATTGTGAGCTCCAGTTTTTTCTTTTTATTGTTTTTGTACTGAGAATAATTGAACGAAGGTTGTCAGCCAAAATACTTAAATTTTTTTCCTTTTCTTCCCTAGCTGTCTTTCAGGGATATAATTTTTTCAAAATCTAAGGAAAGGGGGCAAATGTGGAGTTTCACAAGCTAAGTGAAAATGACAGTGAAAAATTAAAAATGAGCCACATAGTACTATAAAGCAGGGACCTGATCCAAATTTTTTTTCAAGGAGGGGGGGTAACAGAAGGATTTTCTTTGAAGGGTGCAGTACAAAGCGCTTCAAAAACGTATCCGAAATTTTGTAACTTTTCTAAGAGCCGGACAAACATTTTGGAGGATGGGGGCTCAAACCTCCCACCCCTCCCTCTGGATACGACCTTGCCATAAATTATACTAAAAAAAAGATTTGCTTCTGTGGATTCTTGAAAAATGTAGGCCTATCTTAGTTTTGACAGGATTTTTGAGAATATATAGGTCCAACTATGAGTTGAGGGGCGAACTGGAGTTTAGAGGAGGCAGTTATCCTTGGTCCTAGAGAAAATTAAGCCCCTGCTGTCTCTATTCCTTTTTTTTCCCGAAGTCCAGTCTCTTAGTGTCTCTCATTGTTTTTCTCCAGCAGATTTGAATACAACCCACGGATACCTGGACGAAAGGGTCTTTAATGTACATAAACGCATGCAAACTGATTGTTGTGGCATCCCTAAAAACCTTTCTTAGCCCCACAAAAGTCTTATGGCCTCATAATAGCCCCAAAAAACTTTCTTTTCTTTATTGGCTTGAAATTTTATCAATAAATCATTTGATATAAACAACAATGGACCAGGATGTACAAAATGCTAAAACTTAGAATTCACAGAGTTGCCCCAAATTTGGGTCGAAAGGGGAAAACAACTTATGTTGAAAGGCTCAAAACCTATATTTGTCTGTCCTTAGGTCAAACAGATATAGAGAGCTTGAAACTCGTATCCTTAAATATATGAGCTAGGGAAGTCGTAGCATGCAAAAAAAATATCTGGGGCACAGGCCCCCACGGAACGTATTTAAAGATGAAAATTCAACTATTTTTATATCTAATCGGCTTGAAACTTTCGGGGACATTTCTAGGATAGAAAAATATCCCAAAACTTTTTTCTGGGAAAAAGAGAGTGTTCAGGGGGGGGGGAAGAATTGATCCAACATTGTTGTCTCTAATTGGTCTGAAACTTCTACATTTAAGTCATTTTGTCTAAGGAATTTTAATGTACAAAAAATCGGTTTGGGATCAAGGCTTACACAAAAAAAGACCAAAAATTTACCATTTTTTTTAGTAGCTTGAGACTTGCATTCGGAAGTCCTTGTGCATTACTGACCCAAATTTACAAATGAAATCGAAAAAAAAAAAACAGGTTTTGATTAAAAAGAGATATTGAAAAGGGCCAACATTTCTGTTCCTATGGCTAAAAATATGTCTCTAACTCTTTGCTTTTCAAAAATGTAACGATACTTTAAATTAAACTGATTAACTTTGAAATTTCAAAATGGGCCTAAAAACTATCTTATATATTAGAAAAAATATGTTTGGTTAGCCAAGACAAAATGATTATAGATTCCAAAAGATTAAAATGAAAACAAAATTTGGAGAGGTCCCAATAAAAAAGATACTTCCTAAAAAAAAAACAGAAATACTGCTGCCCCTAGCAGCTGATGTAATTGATTTTTGTTGCTAAGAAAATAGAAAGTGAAGTAAAACAAGAAATTGGTGATCATTAGTCGATATTAACACAAAAACAATCCTGATAATCATTCATTTAGAAAAATATAGGCTATATAGACTATGTATATATATATATATATATATATATATATATATATATATATATATATATATATATATATATATATATATATATATATACGTATACCTCCTACGTTTTCCTCCCTGGTACAGAAACTCAATCCTCATTAAAAAGTATCACATAACCGACCCTCATGTTGCAGTTGAAAATTTAATCAAAAGACACAATATTAAAATAGTAGATCAAGATTGGTATAATCTCCTTTTACAATAGATCTGTTTTCGTTTTATTCATTTTAGTCCTATTTTGTTCGCCCTTTTACTAGTTGAGTCTCTTCTGATATTTTCTTTTATATTTACTTATATTTAGATGTTCGTGCTCCGTCTTTTTCATTTCGTATGATTGACGGGTTTTCAAATAAATAAATAAATAAATAAATAAATATATATATATATATATATATATATATATATATATATATATATATATATATATATATATATATATATATATATATATATATATATATATATATATATAGACTCTTTATTTCTCATAAATCTGGCGACAAAAAATATTAATACTAGAGACTTAAAAACAACATTAAAAATTAAACTGCCGTAAAAAGCCGATAGAACACATAAAGCAGCAAATAGTTTTTTTTTAGTGAATGCACTTCTTTCTTTTGAATGTACCTAAACACAGTAAAACCATGTTTAAGACACTGGTATCAACTGATTGACATTCAAACCGTTAATACACGGTTCAATAGACCTGTTTTTTATATACTTTCTGTTACTTATCTGAATTATTAATACTAGACTTACGGTCAAGTCTTTTTGTCTGTATCCTACCTAGTTCTTAAGGAATTGCCACATTCTTCAAAGCAAGAAAATTTGAGTTGCCAACGTGGCAACAGACAAGACCTGTTCTGTGCACACATGTAGACTCTTTGCAACTTTTTAGGGTATTAAGCCAGTTTTACTAAACAAGGCATGTTTTAAAAGCTTCATAAGTCTTTTCCTCTGCTTATTACTTTTAGTCCTTCGAAGTCTTTCACGAACTGGATAAAAAAAGAAATGGGTCAAAGTACTACCTCTATAGTTTTTATTTTGGTGTTATATTGTCTTATAGTTAATGTTTCAGAAACCTCAGGTACCATCAGCGGTAAGTTTCTATAAATAATCTGATATACTTTTTTATTTTTAAAAGTATTTTATGTAATTAAGTAGAATTTTTATTTTAAACACAAACACAACCGCCTTTGCTTATGAAACGCCTTGATGATAAATGCAACGGTGGTTTCTCAGCGAGTTGTTCTGAAACGTAAATAAAATTTTAGGACAAATATGGAGCCCTTATATTTGATAAACTTAATAATCTTAGTTTGGCGTTAAGTATAGATTCTTCAATGGAGGCAAAGTGACATGCTAGCATTAATGAAGGGCTGGGGTAATGAGGGTTATGGCAACCCTCTCTTTCCTATGGACGATTTTTACTCGTTTTAACATTGCATATTAATTTTTTCATTTACTCAGGAAAAAAACATTTTAAATTTGGTTTGGTTTATTTTGTGCGCTTCATTTTAGATTTAAAAAGAGTTCTTTCAAGAAAAAACATTAATGTATAATAGTTTCCTTACACAATGAAAGTAAACTGTCATTAAGGGAGGGGGGTTCTGGCATGATTAAAAAACGGTTAGAAAATTTTTTATGAAAGTAACGAGCAACATAAAAATTCAAAACAAGCAGAAATTATACCGTATATGAGGCTCACCTCAGTCCTCGCTCTTTGCACTAAAATTCTAATTCTGGGTATAAATCTTTAAGAACAACTTCTGAAACACAAGGGCGGTTGAATTTGAATGAGAAGTACTTTTAGAGAACTTTGAGACTTTCGTATAAAGAGTTAGGGATTAAGGAAGGGAAAATTATTTAATGGAATAAAAATAAGTATTTGTTCATAAATGAAAGTAAAAGATGAGCAAAAGGTTCAAGTGAAATATATATTATTAAGATTAAAGGAAAAACATTTCTAAGAATACTTCAATCTGTGACTTTCCATTTAGTTAGGTATTTTCAAACAAAGTTTTTCTTTTAAAACTGTAGTTTTTTTTATTCTACTTCATTGATGTACATAGGAAACTGATTCTTTGAGTAAAGAGTTAATTTATTTTGAAATTTTCTATTTAAAATGAACGATGTCAATTTTCGAAGTAATCTATTTAGTTTTTTGAAGTAATATTTGAATTGATAAATCAATAAATTATTTACTTAACTGTGTCTACATGTCGTGAAATTGAAAAATTAAATTGCCTTATATAACAAATTGATAACTTTAATTTTTCTATCACCATTTTGTCGTCTTCATTACGAACCCCTATGGTTCAATCTACTTACCATGAAAGTTTTATGCTGGTTAGACAAAACAATGTTTTGGCCATTTCAACAATAGACAAAACGCTTTTTAAACGTTTCTCGTCTTAGGCTCGCATTGCCTTTTAACTTTTAAGTGGATTAGAAAATAAAACAAATTCGCCCCTATTTAGGCACCTGAAATCAAAGAAAAAAAAATTGGATTCAAGTAGTGGTATTTGGATGATATAGCCCCGCCCTCAAATTCTTCATGTAAGTAGAACCTGTTTCGCTGACGCTCAATCCTAATCCTGAAAGGAATAAGTCTTTTCAGGATTGTATAAAAATCAATATCATTTGATTTTTGAATTAAAATGAAGTTTGGTTAGGTATTATATTTTCAGCATATAACAAATAACAATACAGATCGCAAACTAAAAGAATTTCATATATGGACCAAAAAAAAAAAAAAAAAGATTTTACTTAGATTCTGCTTAGATAAAGAATATTAAGTCATAGATGTACCCAAATATTTTTTGTCGTTATTAGGTTTCCGTTATCCTTGTACACTTGCCATACAAGATTAAGACATTCGGAGAAGACCAATTTATTGGCCCGGTTCCAGTTGCCTTATATCAACATAGCTAAAGTTTAAAATACGGAATCTTCATTCGAGTTTACGTGGCTCTGTCTAAAATTAAACAAAAATCGATTTTTTTTAACTGAAAGCCAGGAACGACATAAAAACCTACAACAAAGAAAAATTATTCCGTATTATGAAAGGGTGTGTCCCCTCCTCAACGGCTTGCTCTTTTCGCTAAAGTTTGGCTCTTTTTCACAACAATACTTTTTAAAATAATAAAAACTTTAGCGTAAAGAGTGAGGTGTTCAGGAGGGGATGACCCCTTTCATATACCGAATAATAATTATTCCGTTCAGAAATAATAATTTCTGAACGTTTTTCAACTAATGCAGTTTCGAATTTGGCTCACCGTACATAAAAAATTAACGTAAAATTTGCATATCAATTTTGGTGGATTTATTCTGGATATGAAGTGTTGCTCCCTCTCAATACCTTGCTCTTTACGCTAAAGCTGTTAGCACTTTTAAAAACACTTCCTATTCTAATTAGACGGCCCTGTGTTTCAATTTTAGTAAACAGCCAAACTTTAGCGTAAAGAGCATGATATCAAGGAGGGTGCAACCCTTCATATATGGAATCATTCCTCTTCGTTTTTCAAATAATGCTGGTAAATCTGGGTTACCCTTAATGAAATATACCCCCCCCCGTCACTGAATACTCCTCTCTGGAAATTTCATCCAACCTAAAGTGCATCCCGTCCCCCAGTGAAATTCCCTCGAGACACTTGACTTGACTTTATTAAACAAGAAACAATATGCATAAATCTTATACAAAGGAGACAGGGAGGCAACACGTTTTGGTTCCTTTAAAAATAGAGAGATAAAAAGAAGGAATTACACCTCAATAACTCAAACGGAGTACATAGAGAAAGGGAGAGAGTGAGAGAGAAAAAGCGAAAAAGAAAGAAAAATGAAAAAAAATCGACTCATGGAGACACGGATGGAACTTATAAACTAATTTATTAATAAACTATTTACATTCAGTCCTCGCTATTATAGACAGAGAGAACTGTCTCTTTCAATTACTTTTTACACAGTAAGTAATACACAGAACACAGTATAGACTGTAAAATTAGAATAGATAATCCCCCCTCCCAGTAAAATTACTTGTGGACGATTCAGCGTGAAAAATTCTCCTTAAGATTCTTTAATTTGAATCAAATAAAAAAACCAGTTTTTTTTAACGGGAAGTAAGGAGCGACATTAAAACTTAGAACGAACAGAAATTACTTCGTAAATGAAAGGGCTACTTCCTCATCAACGCCCCGCTCTTTACGCTAAAGTTTGACTCTTTCTCTTGATTCTACATCTTAAAACAGTAAAAAGCTTTAGCGTAAAGAGCAGGGCGTTGATGAGGAAGCATCAACTTACAGGCTTCTCCCCACGGATTGCGGGAGGGGGGTCATTTTACACCTTAAAACATGATTATTTGATCTTTCAACTGTTCTGAACAAAATGGCGATCTCAAAATTTTGATCAGATCAATTTGGGGATAAAAGGGTCATGGGAAGGGGCCCAGTTGCCCTCCAATCTTTTTGGTCACTTAAAAAGGCCACTAGAACTTCTAATTTCCGTTTGATTGAGCCCTCTCCAGATATTCTAGGACCACTGAGTCGATACGATTATCCCTGAAAAAAAAATGAATCCGTGATCTTTCTTCTGGCTAAAAATACAAAGTTCCACATTTTCAAACTGTTCGTGGTAACGAATTGTAATAAGGAGTGACCCGGCTCAATAGTAACCGAAACTCTAAAAAAATGAATTTTGGTACTAATATACATCAAAAGAACCTAGTTTCTATACTAATTTAAATATGAAAAGTTTTATCAAGTTTAGTCTTACAAATCAAAAGTTACGAGCCTGAGAAAATTTGCCTTATTTTCGAAAAAAGGGAGAAACACCCCTAATTGTCAGAGAATCTTAATGAAAATTACACCATCACATTCAGCGTATCAGAAAACCCTATTGTAGAGGTTTCAAGCTCCTATCTGCAAAAATGTGGAATTTTGTATTTTTTCCCCAGAAGAAAGATCACGGATGCGTGTTTATTTGTTGTTCTTTTGTTGTTGTTTTTTTTTTCCCAGGGATGATATTATCGACCCAGTGGTCCTAGAATTTCGCGAGAGGGCTCATTCTATTGGAAATTAAAGTTTATCGTGCCCTTTTTAAGTGACCAAAAAATTGGAGGGCAACTAGGTTCCCTCCCACGCTCATTTTTCCAAAAGTCCCCGAATCAAAATTTGAAATTGCCATTTTGTCGAGCATAGTCAAAAAAAAAATATGTCTTTGAGGAAAACTTGATCCCCCACAGTCCCTGGAAGAAGGGCTGCAAGTTATGAACTTTTGCCCATTGTTTACATATAGTAATGGTTATTGACGAAATATAATGACGCTTTCAGGGAGTATTTTTTCTGTTGGTGGGGGAGGGGTCGGGGGCTACGTGAGAGTATCTTTTCATGGACGAATTTATCATGGGGGAAGAGAATTTTCTTGAAGGGGGCGCTGGAAATTCCAGCATTATTTAAAACAAAAATGAGAAACTGAATGAAAAACAAGTTTTTTCTACTGAAAGTAAGGAGCAACATTAAAACTTAAAACGAATAGAAATTATTAAACATGTGAGGGGATTCGTCCCCTCTTCAATACCTCGCTCTTTACGCTAAAGTACTTTTTGTAATTTCAAAAGAGCTATTTATTCTAATTTACCGGCCTTTGTGGTTCAGGGGTCATTCTTAAAGGATTGGAGCAAAATTCAAACTTTAGTGTAAAGAGCGAGGCATTAACGAGCGAGCGAACCCCTCATATACGTAATAAAAATATACGAATATACAAGTTCGTTACATAAGTTAATCTATAATTAACGTATATTTATTACTACTAAAAACGTTCGTAAAGAAAATTAAAAATTAGTGGCCTTTTTAAGTAAACGAAAAAATCGAAGGGCATTTAGGCCCTCTCCCCCGCCCCTTTTTCTCAAAATTGTCCGATCAAAACTTTGAGAAAGCCATTTAGCCAAATAAAGTAAAATTGATATGTAAATTTCGTTTTAATTGTTCATGTACGGTGAGCCAAAATCAAATCTTCATTAATCCAAAAGCGTTCAGAAAAAAAACCGTGCTTATTTTTTGTACTTATTTATTTGTGCTTAGTTTCGAAGGAGACAAATTTTACCCCTAAACTGAATTCTTTTGTACATTTGGTCTGCTTGGTCCAGGGTTTCACAGGTAAAATTTAAAAATTAAAAGGCTTGCTAGCCCCTTTTACGACCAGAGTTTTAAGCAAATCTTTTTTTTAGTGGGGGGGGGAGGGAGTCTAATAGACCAAAGAGTACAAGTTACAAATTCAAATCCAATTATATAAAATATTTCCTGGATCACTTTAGTGGGTCGTATCTCCAATCTAATTTTGTTATTCAAAATTATTCCCTAATATTCAAAATATTCCCTAACTATTTGGCACAGTAGGCTTCCCTCGGTCCAGGGACCGAAACTTAAAACTTGAAACTTAAGACCTTAAGTTTCAATCTGTTAATATACAACAAGTTTTTGGCATATTCCAGATACCCTAGCACCTTTCCTTCCAAAAGAATAATTTGTTTCAATCTGTTTAGTAAAAAATAGGTTTTTGGACCTTTTTTGGGCCGAATTTTCTGGCAAAATACTATTTTTGTGTGAGTTATAGGCCGTTTATTTTCATATGTAAGCATCAAACCCATAGAATAAAATATTTTCTGGGGCATTTAATGGAGTTTCTTTGACCGTGATCTGCTTTTTAATCTCTTTTTTGTGTTTTCTTTATTTTAGGTTATAAATTAAAAGGAAAGTTGTACTTTATTACAATTATTAATTAGTTGTAATAGTTAGTTAATTATTAGTTTGCATGCTAGGTTTTAGCAGAGGACAACAGAGCTTGTATATGTTATTTTTGTCCTTTACTTTATAGTCTAAATTAAAGTAAAGTTGCAATTTACTGCAACTATTTATTAGTTGCATTAGTTAGTAAAATTATTAGATAATCATGCTAGGTTTTTGTGGAGGACAACGATAGGGGAAAGCCCTACAGATAGGTAGAGTAGCTCCATAGGAGACTTAGACCAAGTAGGACCTTGTCCCAGTGGGGCCCATAATAGAAACTGGGAAACCCTCCCCTAGGGGTCATAATTACAGGTGGAGGAGGAAGAAGGCCCCTCAAATGTACACTCAGCAGAGCCAACTGCCGTGCTCACACGTCAGATGAGTTACAAACCTTCTCCCAGTAATGGGTTAAATTGCATGGTGAAGCAGAACACCATCGTAGGAGGATCCTCTATAGGAGGACAACTGCGGCAGGGCGTAAGATCCAGATTTATGGACAACGGCCTCTGTAAAGGGCTGCCTCGACCCTTTCGGGGTACCTGCAAGACTGGGAAACTTGCGGTCAATTTTTCCCACTTGAAAAGTGGCGCCCCTCGAGGAAATTATAGCCTAGTAAACAACACAGCACTCGTACGGGATTCTGATTATTGGATACTTTTCTGGGCTTGGTTTGTTTTGATGGGCGTTTTCGGGCTGAAAAACCTCTTCCTAGCTAACTTATCTACTATGGGCTGCCTCCCCGTAGTAGCATAATATTTGTAGGCATGAATATATAATAAGTCGGAGGTAATAGGCTTGGGACTGTCTGTGCAGGGTTTCGACTCTTGTTGATAGAAGAGCATCGCCAAGTGCTGAAAACCATGTTGTGACCAAGACGGGCCCAGGATTGCACAAAGCCTCCAACTTACTGGAGGTCCCAGGGACTTCTTGCTGTCCGGTTCTAAGCCGGCTTAAGCTCTTCGGTGTAGACTTGAGAAGATATGTTGGTCCCCATCCTGCACTGGTTCCGGGATCACTGCTTTTCTTGAGGCCAAAATAATTTCAAAGATTTGAAGAACATGAAAATTGGAACTAGGAATGTTTGGAACTTCGAATTCAGACGGTTTGAACTGGATTTATTAGGAGTTTCAGAAACTCATATACCAGGGGTAGGAAGCATGAAATTAGGTGACATAGAATTTGTTTACTCAGGCAGGAAGGATGGGGTACATAGACAGGGAGTAGGGCTCATGATGAATAAGGAAGCTGCTAAGTCTTGTTTAGGCTGGGAAGGTATTAATAATAGAATACTAATTGCTCATTTTATGACTAAAAAGTTTAGGGTATCAGTTATAGTAGTATATGCCCCAATTGAACCAACTGATGGAGATACTAGTGACTCAGATGAATTTTACTTACAGTTACAGGAGCAAATAGACAGGGTAACAGGTAGAAATATGGTGTTTTTGCTAGGAGATTTTAATGCCCAGGTTGGTAGAAATAGGGATAGATGGTATCCTAGCCTAGGTAAATTTGATGTAGGAAAAGAAAACAGTAATGGCTATAGGCTTTTGCAATTTTGTAGGTATAACAACCTAGTTATAACCAATACGGTGTTTGGTCACAAAATGGCCCATAAGTTGACATGGTATTCACGTGATGGTAAGACAGCAAACCTTATTGATTATGTTATTGTAAACAGAAGACTAGCAGGATCAATACAAGATACTAGGGTGTATAGGAGTGCTGTTATTGATGTTAAAAGTAAAGATCACCATCTAGTAGTGTCTAAGGTTAATTTAAAGCTGAAATTTCGGAAGGGTAACTCCCTCCCGGAAAGTTATGATGTTGGTAGACTTCAGGATGAAAATTTGAGAAAAAAATTCCAGGAACAGTTGAGTACTAAACTTGAGGGCTTAAAATTTGACAATGTGGAAGATGGATGGAATGATTTCAGAAAACAATTTGTGAAGCTGCTGATGGTGTCCTAGGGAAGAGTGCTAAGACAGCAACTAGGAATATTAGTGAAAAAGCTTTAGGATTAATAGAGAATAGAAGGGGTTTGTATAAGAATTATCTGAGTGATAGGTCGTATGAAAACAAAAGGAATGTAAAGAAAGTGGAGAAAGCATCAAAATATGAACTAAGGAGATGTGAAATGGAGGTGATGGATAAAATTGTTGAGGATCTGGAAGATGCGGCTAGACGGCATAATAGTAAAATATTATACTGGCATGTTAATAAATTGAAAGGGAGTAGCCAATCCGGACTAGTCCCAGTTAAAGATAAAAATGGGGCCACAATTAGTGACAAGGAAAAAGTTAAAGAAAGATGGGTGGAACATTTTGAGAATGTGCTAAGCCGAGATACAGTTGCAGGAAAAGATATAGATGAAAATGAAAAAGTTTGTGATACCTTGGATGTGAAGGAAGATTTGTTTAGTGAGGAAGAATTAGCGACAGTACTAGAAGGATTAAAAAATAATAAGGCCCCAGGTGCTGATAGTATGATTAATTGAGTTCCTTAAATATGGTGGCTCTGAGGTTAGGAATAAGCTACTGAAGATTATGAACATGATTTTTGAAAAAGGGGAAGTACCCAATGATTTAAGGAAAACCTTAATTAAACCACAGTATAAGAAAGGTGACAAGAGTGAGTGTCGTAATTATCGAGGCATTAGTCTGGTCTCTGTAGGTAGCAAATTACTGAGTAATATGATACTTTTTAGACTGAGACATGCTGTAGACAAAGTTTTAAGGGAAGAACAATGCGGTTTTAGAAAAGGTAGAGGATGTGTCGACCATGTTTTCACTTTTAGGTTAATAATTGAGAAGTCCCTTCGTTGTCAAACACCTTTGGTCCTTAGTTTTATCGATTATGAGCAAGCTTTCGATTCTGTTGATAGAACAGCGTTAACAAAGGTCTTATCGTTATATGGTATACCAGAAAAAAACATTAAAGTGATCTGCGCTATGTACGAGAATAATACTGCTGCGGTTAAGGTAGGAAATGAGGTTAGCAACTGGTTTTGTATTAAATCAGGAGTTAAGCAGGGTTGTGTTCTATCCCCCTTTATATGGATCATTTTGATGGACTTCGTCTTAAGGAGCACAGAAAAGGCAATTGGAGACCATGGAATCAAATGGGGAGGAAGAACGCTCCTGGACTTAGATTATGCTGATGATTTACGCATATTAGATGAAAGTGTGAGCAAAATGAATGAATTTTTAGAGGTTTTACGAGTTCAGGGTGCTAAAATAGGCTTGAAAATTAATGTTAAGAAGACTAAGTCACTAAGGCTAGGAATAAGTGAAGATGAACAGGTGACATTAGGTAACGAAAAGACTGATCAGGTTGGGAGCTTCAGTTACATTGGTAGTATTATTAGTAAAGAGGGTGGGAGCAGTGAAGATGTTAAAAGTAGAATAGCTAAAGCTCAGGGTGTTTTTTCACAGTTAAAAAAAGTTTGGAAGAATACAAAGATAAGCCTACAAACCAAGATTAGAATATTGGAAGCTACAGTGATGACAGTGGTCAAATATGGCTCTGAAGCATGAGCACTCCGAAAAGCAGATGAAAATTTACTAGATGTTTTCCAGAGAAATTGCCTACGGATTGCTCTGGGTACCCGGCTGACTGACCGTATTTCAAACAGTAGGTTGTACGAAAAGTGTGGTTCAATCCCGCTTTCTGGGGCTATAATGAAAGAAAGGTTGAGATGGCTAGGCCACGTTCTACGGATGAAGGATGACAGATTACCGAAGATTGTCCTTTTTGGCCAACCGTCTGGGGCTACACGGAAAGCAGGTCGTCCTTGTATGGGTTGGGAGGATGTCATAAATAAAGATTTAGAGGAAATGGGAACTTCCTGGGAGGGTGTAAAGAGGGAGGCTTTAAATAGATTAGATTGGAGGAGGAGGGTGCGGCTTGGTGTTTCAGGCGGCTTGGTGTTTCAGTGAGTTATTATTAGTAGTAGTAGTAGTAGTAGTTGTCCTAGGACCCAGGAACTTGTGGGTGTAAGTTTCAAACTATTTAGAAAAGTATTTTATAGCTCTTTTATTGGAAACTTTTTTTATGCATTAGGATTCTCTTAAACAAAAAAAAAAAAAAAAATCAGGAATTTAGCTTTTTAGCAGATCAGCTAAAAGTTTTCGAGGTAAAGCCAGCTTCAGATGGACCATTCCCCAAAATCTAATTTTTCTTATCTTAGGTTTCCTGCATGTAACAAACTTAGGGTTGTAAGTTCCGAAGTGACTACGAAAATAGGTCATTTTGCTCTCTTAAGGGCTTTCTAATAAATTTGTCCATTCGAATCCAACTTTTGTCTGCGTTTGCCCGTGTAGTGGTTCTTAAAAGTTTCAAACAAAGTAAAAAATGGACTATTTTGCGATACTACATTCTGGAGGTCCTCCTCCTGTTAAAACAAAAAATTACCTTTTAGAGACCCAATTTTGAGGAAACCAAATTTCAATTCTTAATCGTTCTCTTGGACCAGGGTCCCAATTCCCGAAAACTTAAAGAATATAAGGTCTGTGCCATTCTAAAAAATGGGTCCTCTTATGGCTCCATATTTAGGGAGCCAATACAACCCATACAAAAACTGTGTTTGGACATCTTGGTCTCCTTAATCCAAGGACTTAAAGTTTTAAGTTTAAGCACGTTCAGAACAAAAATTGGGGCTCATTATCGGAACTTATTTTTTGTGTTTCACTTTTTTTCTATGTTTCTTTTGCTGTTATCCTTGAAGCCTAGGAGATTAAGAATATAAGTTACAAGCCAACTGGGAAAAAAAATCTGGCTCTAATTTCTTCCAACTTCTCGGGCCCTTGCCATCAAACAAGATTTTTGCCTTGTTAATCGATTTTGCATCGCCTTATGGATTTTCGCATTTGGATTCAAATTGAAGAGAATTTTTTAAACCACACTGACCTGCCATAATATAATGGAAAAAAAATGTTTTTTTTTTAAGGCTAAACTAATATAACGAAAAAACAAAGTGAATTTTTCGAAAGGACAACTGCCTCTCTTCTTCAGCGCGAACAGAAAAATATTTAAGGAAAATGCCAAAAAAGAAAAAAGAAAAACCTTAGTAAAAACGGAGAGTCAATGTGAAAAAAGTCAATGTGATAAAAACAACAATAAAAACCAATGAACGGTGTTTACCTCAAACTTCTACCCTCTATCAGCCTCTTCGTTCTAAAAAAAAAACATGTTCATCTTGACCCAGAGAAGGATTTTTAAAATTTTTAACCATTCTGACGTCCAAGATCAATGCCGAAACCCCCCTCCCATTCCGCATAATGTATTAGCCTTGCCTTAGGGTATGTGGGGATCTTATCATGCCTAGAGAAATATTAAATGGACCTTTCTAATATTCTGATAAAGATTATTACCTCCAAATTTTGATCGAATATCCAAGAGGTCTACGGTGTATGGTTATAAAAAGGACCAATGGAGGAGGGTTGATTCCCCTCCCATTCCTTTTAACCCTTATAAAATGGAAATAGAGCTTCTAATTTTTCAGGTGATCGTTTTGATTAAGTTGTTGAAATTAAATTAACAGTTTGCATTTACTACATTAAAAAATAGTAAATCTTATTAACTTAGAATCATCACTAGAACAGATTGTTTTGATGTATAACTTCAAGTAGTATTATTCAAACAGTACGCAGTATGAAAAGTGTGGTTGAATCGCGCTTTCTAAGGGTATAATGAGAGAAAGGTTGATATGGCCAAGGCCCCTTTTGCGGATGAAAGATGATATATTGCCAAAGATTGTCCTTTTCAGCGAGCCGTCTAGGGCTAAACGGAAAGCAGGTCGTTCGTGGTTGGGGTGGGAGGATGTCACAAAGAAAGATTTGAAGGAAATAGGAACTTCCTGGGAGGGTTTGAGAAGAGAGGCTTTGAATAAATTCGGACGGAGGAGGAGTTTGCGTAGCTGTATCAGCCTCAGGCGGCTGGGTGCTGCGGTGAGTTATTAGTAGTATTAGTAGCGAAAATTGTTTTCAAGATTATGCAGTTGAAAGTTTCAGTTCTAATCAGAAGGAACGTTTTCTGTCTTTCATTATCATAAATGGATTAACATATATTAACTACTACTAAATACTTAAGGTTTTGTCATAATTCAAGGTATCGAGTCTATCGACGGAAGCTGTTTTGATGATGAAGTCGCCATTTGCAAGGAAGTTTCCCGCGCATGTCAAATAACATATGACGCGTCCGGAAGTAGAGACTTTGAATGTGCTTGCCAATACCCCTTTCTGGAGAGAAATGGAGACTGCATATATGGTAAGACTTAATGGGTAATTTAGAAGGGCGGTTGATGTCCTCCTTTTCCAAATCAACCATTTTTTATGTTAAATAAAAAAAACTAGTTTTTTTTAACTGAAAGTAAGGAGCGACATTCAAACTTAAAACGAACAGAAATTAATTCGTATATGAAATGAGTTTCCCCTCCGCAATCCCTCGCTCTTTACGCTAAAGTTTTTAATTGTTTTAAAAATTAGAATTGCTGCAAAGAGTCAAACCCTAGCGTAAAGAGCGTGGGATTGTGGAGGGGAAAACCCATTTCATATACGGATTAATTTCTGTTCGTTTTAAGTTCTAATGTTGCTCCTTACTTTCAGTTAAAAAAAACTAGTTTTTTTTATTTAATTTCTGAGCCTTTCTGAATTAATGCATGTTTGATTTTGGCTCTCCGCACATAAATTATTAAAATGAAATTTGAATACTAATTCTCTTTTTGGCTAAATGGGTTTCACTTAAATTTGATCAGACGTTTTTGAGAAATAAGGGGTTGGGAAGGAGGCACAGTTGCCCTCTAATTTTTCGGTTATTTAAAAAGGCAACTAGAACTTTTAATTTTTAAAGAACGTTTTTATTAGTAAAAAATATACGTAACTTAAGAATTAATTTACGTAAAAAACTTTTATATTCTTATATTTTATTATGTAAATGAGGGGGTTTGTCCCCTCGTTAAAACCTCGCTCTTTGTACTAAATCTTAAGTTTTGTCCCAATTCTTTAAGAATGACCCTTGAATTAGAAAGGACGTACAATAAGTAGTTGAAATTACTAAAAATTCTTTAAAATAAAGAGCGATGCATTTATCTCCTCCTAAATACCTCGCTCTTTATGCTAAAGTATTTTTAGAACCCCTCATGTGCTTAATAATCTCTGTTCGTTTTAAGTTTTAATGCTACTCCTTACTTTCAACTGAGAAAACTTTTTCATGTTTATTTTTTCATTGTTTTTTTTTTAGTAATGCTAGAAAATCATGCGACCTTTTCATTGAGTTTCTCTTCCCCCATGAAATAGTCCTCCAAGGAAAGATACTCCTACATAGCCCCCTCCCCTGAACCCAACTCCCCCATAAACCAAAAGAATCCCCCTGAAAACATCTGTACACTTTCCAATAACCATTACTGTATGTAAATACTGGTCAAAGTTTGTAACTTGCAGCCCCTCCCCCAGGGACTGTGGGGGAATAAGTCATCCCCAAAGACATAGTTATTATGGTTTTCGACTTTGCGGAACAAAATGGCTATCTAAAAATTTTGATCCGTTGATTTTGGGAAAGACAAGCGTGGGAGGGGGCCTAGGTGCCCTCCAATTCTTTTGGTCACTTAAAAAGGACACTAGAACTTTTTATTTCCATTAGAATGAGCCCTCTTGCGACATTCTAGGACCACTTGGTCGATACGAAGACCTCTGGGAAAAAACAAACAAAAAAAACAAACAAACACGCACCCGTGATCTGTCTTCTGGCAAAA